>NW_025876052.1:0-2548 GCF_002878395.1 Capsicum annuum
TAGAACTTCTCCAAAGAAGAACAGCATAGGATAAAGTATTTGTCCAACATGCAGATAGTTAAACTGATTCTTATACCGGTTTATATGTAGCTCATTGAATAATTGAATAATTTCTAGAGAATTATTAATAGCTACAGTAGACTCAGAGGTCTTGATGCTTAGTTTTTTGAAGGATCTTGTACAGAAAGTAAAATCCCATTTTTAAGAGGGTCCTAAATAGAAAGTAAAGTCCCATTTTTAAGGAGGAAGCTTAACAGAAAGTAGAATTTTATTTTTCAGGCGGGTCTTGAACAGATGGTAAAATCCTATTTTTTAGGAGCATCCAAAACAGGAAGTAAATTCACATTTTTTAAGAGGGTCTTGAAAAGAAGGTTAAATCATATTTTTCAAGAGGGTCTTGAATAGAAAGTCATGTCCCATTTTTCAGGAGGGTGCTGAGAAAAAAGTAAATTTCCATTTCAAAGAGGGTCCTAAACAGAATGTAAAATCCTATTTTTCAGGGAGGTCCTGAACAAAAAGTAAAGTTCCATTTTTCAGGATGATCCTGAATAGAAAATAAAGTCCTAATTTTCAGGAGGGTCCTGAACAGAATAAAAAGTCACACTTTTCAGGAGGGTCCTGAACAGAAAGTAAAATCTCATTTTTCAAGTGGGTCCTGAAAAGAAAGTAAAATCCCCTTTATCAGGTGGGTCATGAACAGAAAGTGAAATCCCATTCTTTAGGAGTGTCCTGAACAGTAAGTAAAATCCCATTTTTTAGGAGGGTTCTGATAAAAAAGTAAAATACCATTTTTTAGGAGTGTCCTGAATAAAAGAAAAGTTCAATTTTCAAAAGGGTCCTGAACAAAAGTAAAGTCCCATTTTTCAGGAGGGTTCTGAACAGAATGTAAAGTTGCATTTTTCAGGAAAGTCCTGAATAGAATTTAAAATCTCATTTTTTAGGAGGGTCCTGAACATAATGTAAATTTCCATTTTCTAAGAGGGTCCTAAAGAGAAAGTAAAGTCCCATTTTTCCGGAGTGTCCTTAACATAAAGTAAATTTCCATTTTTTAGGAGGGTGTTAGACATAAAGTAAAATCTCATTTTTCAGGAGGGCCTTGAACAAAAAGTAAAATCTTATTTTTTAGGAGGGTCCAGGACAGAAAATAAAATCTAATTATCAAGGAGGGTCCTGAACAAAAAGTAAAGTCCCTTTTTCAGGAGCATCCAGAACAAAAAATAAAGTCCCATTTTCCAGGAGGGTCCTGAACAGAAAACAAAGTCTCACTTTTCAGGAGGGTCCTGAACAGAAAGTAAAGTCCCATTTTTTGGAGTGTTTTTGATAAAAAGTAAAATCCCATTTTTTAGGAGGGTCCTGAACAGAAAGTAAAATCTTATTTTTCAGGAGGGTCCTGAAAAGAAAGTAAAATCTCATTTATCAGGTGGGTTATGAATAGAAAGTGAAATCCCATTTTTTAGGAGTGTCCTGAACAGTAACTAAAATCCCATTTTTCAGGAGGGTTCTAAAGAAAAGTAAAATACTATTTTTCAGGAGGGTCCTGAACAGAATGTAAAAGTGCATTTTTCAGGAGGGTCCTGAACAGAATGTAAAATCCCATTTTGTAGGAGGGTCCTAAACATAATGTAAATTTCCATTTTCTAGGAGGGTCCTAAACAGAGAGTAAAGTCCCATTTTTCTGGAGTGTCCTGAACATAAAGTAAATTTCCATTTTTCAGAAGGGTGATGGACATAAAGTAAAATCCCATTTTTGAAGAGGGTCTTGAACAAAAAATCCCATTTTTGAGGAGGGTCTTGAACAAAAAGTAAAATTCTATTTTGAAGGAGGATACTGAACAGAAAGTAAAATCCCATTTTTCAGGAGGGTCCTGAATAGAAAGTAAAATCCCATTTTTTAGGAGGGTCCTGAATAGATAGTAAATTTTTGTTCATAGGAGGGTCCTCAACAAACAGTAAAGTCCCATTTTCCAGGAGGGTCTTGGACAAAAAGTAAAGTCCTATTCTTCAGAAGAATCCTGGATAGAAAGTAAAATCGCATTTTGCAGAAAGGTCCTGAATAGAAAGTAAAATCCTGTTTTTTAGGAGGAACCTTGAACGGAAAGTAAAATTTTATTTTTCAGGAGGGTTCTGACCAGAAGTTAAAATCCCATTTTTAGGGGGGGGGGGGCTTAAACAGATGGTAAAATCTTATTTTACTGTAGGGTCCTGAACAGATAGTAAAATCCTATTTTTCAGGAGCATCCAAAATAGGAGGTAAATTCATATTTTTCATGGGGGGTCTTGAACTGAAGGTTAAATCCCATTTTTCAGGAATGTCCTGAATAGAAAGTAAAGTTCCATTTTTCAGGAGGATCCTGAACAAAAAATAAAGACCCATTTTTCAGGAGGGTCCTCAATAGAAAACAAAGTGCCATTTTTCAGAAGGGTCCTGAAATTTTCTGATGCCTTCTCTAAGGGATGGGCTAGCCTTTTATAGGCGAAGATAATACATCAAACTTAAGAGATTGAGACAAGTGGACGGCTCCGATGTTGCCGACATAGGTAAGTGGTT
>NW_025876053.1:0-1066 GCF_002878395.1 Capsicum annuum
TGTGTTGTGCTCGTGTGGGGGCCTATATGTGATGTAATTATCGAAAATGAGTTATAATGTGATATGTGTGATTGTGTGGGGTCCTATGTGATATTAATAGCCTTTTGAATACATGTGAATAATTGTATTGTGTTGTTAAGATGCTTAATATGGTACCATTGATTTATTATGATTATATTCATACTTTATTTGACATATGAGACATGTGGAAATTCATGGATGAAACTGAAATAATGAGTGGATATTAGCTCACATGGTTGTGAAAATATATCATTGTGGTTGGCTGTGAAAATACTCATTGTGATTGGTTATGAGAATTACATCCTCGTGTCATACTCATTCATGAAACATTTATGCTACTGTGTCAACGTCTGAGAAACACTGGCAACACCTTTTTAAACCCCCTTCCCCCGAGGGATGTACTGCGGAGGAGATATTATAACACCTTATAAAACCCTTTTTGAGGATGTGGCGGAAAGGAGATATGAGATATGTGAATTTTATACGGGTTGATGAATCCTCCATGGGACCTATGTAGGGAAACTTTAGCTCCATAGGTGTATACGGGGATTGTGCGATGGTCTCGGAGGTTGTGCGACGACCTCATACATCATCATTATCATCATCATCATCATATACATTGCACTTACTTTATTGTGTTATGTTTGTGTTGTATTGGCATATTGACTTATCATCTATGTATTTGTAGTATCTTTTTTTACTTGTATTTGATGATCTTGTATATGCATGTTCCCCCTTGTTCTTCTTATATGTGATATAATACGTACTTTTGTTCTATATTGGTGTGATGTTGCAATATATGTGAGATATATTAGAACTGTTAGTGCAAGCGGCATGGGCTACCGTTGTGTGACATTTTCTGATTGCAAGTGACGTACCCTTAGTGCATATTTTTGTGTGCTTTATTTACTACTTTGATTGGTCGGCCTATGATACCTACTGTGTACAAGGGACCCTACTCATGCCTACTGCGCCCTTTCGGTGGAGGTCCTAGCTCAAGTATGCCTCAACTTGCTTGACTTGGGCGATTGCTGGAGCTTCCAAG
>NW_025876054.1:0-1587 GCF_002878395.1 Capsicum annuum
ATTTAAATATTCTTCCTTTGTTATTATTTTTATATCTTCTTTAGTTATTTGATTCATTTTTACATCTTCTTCAGTCATTTGATTTATCTAATTCACTATCTATTTCATTATCTGTTTCATTCTCTGAAATTTCATATATACTATCTTCACTTTCTAATTTATAATCTATATAATCTATCTGCATATATTCTGTATTTTCTATTTTCATTTGTGATATTTGTTTATTTTTTGGGTTTTTTGGTAATTTATAATTTCTAGCTAAATGGCCTAGTTTTCCACAATTATAACAAGTACATTCTTTTATAGATTTCTTTTTTCTACATGGTCTTTTTTGTTTATAATTTTTTACATAATATCTTTTTCTTGGTTTCTTATATTTATATTTTGATTTTTTGTGTTTCTTATATTTCTTATGTCTTTTTCTTTTTTTATAATATCTTTCTTCACATCCAAATTAAGGTATTATTTTATCTTTGCAACATTCTAAATTTCTTATTAATATTTTTTCCATTTTTATTTCTTGTTTATATTTTTCACATAGATTTCTATAGCATTGTTGTAAAAATTTTATTCTTGCTCCTAGGATATCTACTATTTTTGCTTCATCCCAACTCTTTATTATTTTTGAACTAAATGTTTCAGGTAATTTACTAAAATATAATCTTCTTATTTCTTTACTTTCTTCTATATTATATGTTTTTTTATAATAATATTCTTTAAATGTGCACGTATAATATTCTTTAAATGTGCACGTATACTCATCTATATAACACATATTATATATTGCTAGTTTTAACATTAAATTTCTATTTATATCTTTTTCTTTATTTTGTTCTTTTCTTCTGTTGTTACACTGCAAAATTCATCTCTTATAGCTATTTCATATTTTTTCAATATTTTTGTTGGTAGTATTTTAGTAGGTGTTGGTGTTCCTTCTATTTTATTATCAGATCTTAATACTCTTTTACTTGTTTCGGCTAGGTTTAAAAACCATAGTTTTACTGTTCCAAATTATGTCTTTTCTATATATTCTGATGTATTTGTTGTATCTATTTTATTATCTAATAATTGTTTTGACATGTATTCTACCCATAGTTGTATTTTTTTATTTATATCTATTACACAGTCTAAATCTAAAAAGTTGTTGTTAATTATTTGTTTTGGTGTCCATTTATTATATTCATCCTTTGGATTATATCTTTTAAACTTATTTTTGTAATTATAGGTTGGTTTTCTTATTTCTGATGTACAAGGTATTATATTTTTATCTAGAGTATTTACTTCTGTATTTATTGTTTCTAGATTTTCTTTATTAATTACTTCTTGTTTTTCATTAATTTCTAGTTTTCCTATGTTTTCTAGAATTTCTGTATATGTTTCACTATCTTTCGAATCATAATTATCTGTTTCTTCAGCATCTATTGGATTTATTTCTAATTCACTGTTTTCTGGTTCTTTATGTTTTATTTCTAATTTTTCTTTAAATTGATTTATCTCAATTAACAATTTTTGTTCTTTATCTTTTTCTTCTTTTCTTTCTGTCTTTTTTCATACAAATCTATTAGCATTTGTAGTTCTTTTTCTAAT
>NW_025876055.1:0-1441 GCF_002878395.1 Capsicum annuum
TAAAACTAGCAATATGTAATATGTGTTATATAGATGAGTATACGTGCATATTTAAAGAATATTATTATAAAGGAACATATAATATAGAAGAAAGTAAAGAAATAAGAAGATTATATTTTAGTAAATTACCTGAACCATTTAGTTTAAAAATAATAAAGAGTTCGGATGAAGCAAAAATAGTAGATACCCTAGGAGCAAGAATAAAATTTTTACAACAATGATATAGAAATCTATGTGAAAAATATAAACAAGAAATAAAAATGGAAAAAACATTAATAAAAATTTAGAATGTTGCAAAGATAAAATAACACCTCAATTTGGATGTGAAGAAAGATATTATAACAAAGGAAAAAGACATAAGAAATATAAGAAATACAAAAAATCAAAATATAAATATAAGAAATCAAGAAAAAGATATTATGTAAAGACCATATAGAAAAAACAAATCTATAAAAGAATGTACTTGTTATAATTGTGAAAAATTAGGACATTTAGCTAGATATTGTAAATTACCAAAAAAAAAACCCAAAAAAATAAACAAATATCAGAAATAAAAATAGAAAATACAGAATATATGCAGATAAATTATATAGATTATGAATTAGAAAGTGAAGATAGTATATATGAAATTTCAGAGAATGAAACAGATAATGAAATAGATAGTGAATTAGATGAATCAAATGACTGAAGAAGATATAAAAATGAATCAAATAACTGAAGAAGATATAAAAATAATAACAAAGGAAGAATATTTAAATGAAGAAGGAACAGATCAAAAAATAACATTTGACAGTAATATACTTGACGAAATAAAAGGAAAAGAGTTAGACTTAAGTGTAGAAAAAATATTTAAAATATCAACAATAAAAAATATATTTAGTAGAAAAAAGGAAGAATACTACGTAGTAAGCCAAAAAGAACATGTAATAGACTGTAGATATGCAAAAGGAAGAGCTAGTATACCACTAGTAACAAAAAGAATAATTAATAGAGAAATAAACGACATAAAAAGTAAAGGCCCAATAAAATATGTACACCTTAGAGGAACAAAGATATTGATAAAAGCATGTTTTCGAGAAGGAATAGATATACCAATAGAATTATATTTAGCAGATGATAGAACTATAAAACCTATAGAAAAAAGTATAATAACCGCTATAAAAGGAAATTTAATATACCAAAAATTTAAATTTATAATAAGTGAGAATTATTCAGTAGCAATAACAGATAAAATATAGAGAAATCATTAGTATTATATTGTAAAATATCACGAATAGAACTAACCTAGGAAGTAAAATATTTACAGCAAGATGTAAAATTCTATATTTATTAACAACAAAACATAAAATAACGGAAAAAACAAGATTAATAAAATACAAATAGAAAGTCCTTTCGAACAATTTGTAAAAACAATTGATAATAATGATTATAGTTACAAAAA
>NW_025876056.1:0-1326 GCF_002878395.1 Capsicum annuum
GTCTCTTTAGTGTTGTGTCTTCGATTTTAACAAGAGATGAAGGTTGTGAAGAACTTCAAGAACAACAACATTCACCAAGAATAACAACAACACTCCTTTCAACAACAACAACCAAATACACGGCCAATCAAGTTTCTCAACAACAATGTCTACCACAACAATGTTCAACAACAATGGGCCAAGCTTATGTTCACAATAACAACATCAAAATACAAGCTCAAATCAAGATTTAGACTCAATGTGTTAGTGAGGAACAAAACTAACACCTAGAGACAACAAAGACAAATAAAAATCTCGGTCAAGACACAACAAAAACACAATTTTTGACCAAGAACACAAAATGGACAGATTATTCTTTTTCTGGAATTTTCAGATTTCAATTTTTTTTTATTTTTTATTTTTGAATTTTCAAGTGAGCTAGTCCAAGATGTGATCTTGTAGAACAAGATCAAGCCATGCTATGATACCAAATGATACGGGATTGACCAAGAACACACAAAACACACACTCAAAACAGTCCACAAGTTCAAGAGAACCGAGGACCCTTTGAGTGACCCTTCTCGGATTCAAGATCTACAACAAAAACACATGTAATGAGGTGATTAACACCTATTTTAAGCGAATAACAAACTAGATTAACAACATGAGAATGAAGAACAAGATGAACTTAACAATGGGAATAACAACAACAACACAAACGGGTACAATACAAGGTACAAATATTACAAGATTGCAAGAATAGAAAGGATAGATAGGGTGACATACACCATCTCGTGAACTAAGAACCTAAGTTTATTCAAGCACCTAGACCCTTAATACAATGATAATAGGAACACCTACTCGCTTCGGTGAGCACAAGAGAGATCTCAACCTCCTCTAGCACTCAACGTTCTAAGCAAGAATGCAACACTAGTGATTCCACCCTAGTATCACCCTAGTTACAAGTTTCGAATTTGTGCCTCAAGGAGAGAGGACTTGTCTTTCAATGTTATACAACATTCATTATCATCAAAGTCTAATGAATGAAACCCTAAAAGGTTCTATTTATAGATATTACAAAAATAGTATGAAATGTCCATAATACCCCTCAAGGGTGAGGTGCCCATCAAGTGCAAGAAGTGGGCTGATTTTGGTGTGTTTAGGCCCTCCTTTACATTTCACTTGTGCACTTCCTTGGACGGATTTATTATGCACTCATTCACGTCCATCCTCGTGGTCGTACTTGTATCACATCCCCCCGTGCAAACCCCCCCCCCCCCCCTTCCCCCCCCCCCCCTCTCCCTTTTTGCCCTTATCAACAATTTTTATTCATGAAGACAAAATCAT
>NW_025876057.1:0-1640 GCF_002878395.1 Capsicum annuum
TCATAAGTTACTATTTTATTCTCAAAATTTCCCCAATTGAAAGCATTCCTTCCCAAGAACAAACCCTAGCTCTTCAACATTCAAGGTTAATTCTCAAGAAACCTACTAAGAACTTCATGAATTCTTCAAGCAAGATATGTTAAATGTTTATCCATGGGCCCTTTTTCACCCATGAAATCCAAGAACCCAATTTCAAATTCAAATCCATAATTTTACATATTATTAAGATTGTAACCATGAATTCCCATGAATTTCAATTTATACCGTGTTTTACACGTATTGTTGTTGTTATTGAACCCCACACGTTTGAATGATGATGTTAGTATTAAAATCATGCTATTACTACAAGTTTCTTAAAATAAAATATTCTCATGCTTAGCTTAAGCCATGAATTGCAAATGTTTGATGAAATGTCTACAAGATTGAGTTTTGAATAAGTGCTTACATGTCATGTCCCAAAAGTTTTACTATGATTTTATTGTTATTGCTATCGAGTCTTGGGGTTTTGAATACCCAAAATTTAGTTGTTTATCTAGTTTTTAGTACTTTCAGAATGGTTTCAGATAAACCATCAACACTAATAGTTCAATTAATTGTCATAAGTAGTCAAACTTACATTAGTCCAGAAATCAGTGTCACTGCTAAAAAAAGGCCAAAAAGCGACGCAAAAAAAGCGACGAACTGTGTCGCTTTAAAAAGCGATGAGAAAAGCGACATTGTCCGTCGCTTTTTTAGTTTAATTTTAATTTTTATTTATTTTTTATTAAAATCAACGGCCAACGTGTTAATATCCATCGCTTTTTTTCACGGAATATTGTGCCAACTAATTAAAAAATTATAATTTTTTTAGTAAATGCGAAGGATAGCGTCGTATTTTATTTAAAAATAATAATAATTAGTTGTTGTAAAGCGACGTAGTCCGTCGATTTTTAAATTTGATTTTTATTTTCATTAAAAACGACGGACAACATCGCAATAATTTTTATTTTTTAAAATATTAGTTTCAGAAAAGAGACATTGTCCGTCGTAATTTTTAATTATTTTTTATTTTTTTATTTTTTACAAAAAGCGACGGACAACGTCGCTTTTGTTAAAACTAAATAAAAATTAATTTTTTGAAAAGCGACGTTTTCTGTCACTTTTAAATTTAATTTTTATTTTTATTTATTTTTATTAAAAGCGACGGACAACGTCACTATAATTTTTATTTTGTAAAATATTAATTCCAGAAAAGCGACGTTGTCCGTCGCAATTTGTAATTATTTTTAATTTTTTAATTTTTTACAAAAAGCGACGAACAACATCGCTTTTGTTAAAACTAAATAAAAATTAATTTTTTAAAAAGTGACATAATCCGTTACTTTTTAAATTTAATTTTTATTTTTGTTTATTTTTATTAAAATCTACGGACAACGTCGCTAAGTGATGTTGTCCATAGCTTTTTGTAAAAAAAAATTACAAATTGCGATGGATAGCGTCACTTTTTACAGTAAATTTTTATTTTTATTCATTTTTGTTAAAATTGACGGACAATGTCGCTATGATTATTTATTTTTAAAATATTAATTATAGAAAAGAGATGTTATCTGTCATAATTTTTAATTATTTTCTTATTTTTTTATATTTTTTACAAAAAGCGA
>NW_025876058.1:0-3162 GCF_002878395.1 Capsicum annuum
AGCTGAACCAATAATTAAATGAAATAATAGATGTAGATAGAGATTTGTAAATTTTCCAACAACATCAATTAAAATTATTAAATCCTAAAAAATTATATAATGCAGAATATTTTTCTACAGATAATCAGCTATATAGACATTATAGAGAAAAACAAATATCAGCTATAGGAGAAGATTTTAAAATACTAGATTTAGTAAATGCTAACTCTTTAAGACATATAAAAAATAATAAAATGATACTAATGCATATGGGTTTAATTGTTATAGGAATAAAAGGTTTAACTAGAAAAAATTTAGGATCCAAAGTGTTAATAACAATATATGATGATAGATGGTTAGACATTTAAAAAATCAATAATAGGATTAACTGAAGTAGATATGACAAATAATGGAGAAATATTCTATATAAGTCCAGATTTTTCAATGAACTTAAAGGAATTTGGAAAAAATATTAAAATAGGAATCCAAACTAAAGGGTATGAAGAAATGAATAGTGGTAATGATTTATTAATGTGCATAGGATTTATCGGAAAATTAACTTTAAGTAGTAATACTAGATTTAGTAAATGCTAACTCTTTAAGACATATAAAAAATAATAAAATGATACTAATGCATATGGGTTTAATTGTTATAGGAATAAAAGGTTTAACTAGAAAAAATTTAGGATTCAAAGTGTTAATAATTTAGGATATAGAAATAATAAAGAACTATTTCTTGAAAGAAAAGACGAAGACACAATATCTGTATTAAGTTCTACAATAAGTTATAAAGAACTAGCAGAATTAGAACCAACTAGCTCGTCAAGTGCTAGCCCATTTCAACAGACAAACCCTAATCCTCAACCAATAGATTATAGTACAGGTAATGTACCTAGAAGAACGGCAATTAGGATAAATCCAGATACAAAACTTAGAGGAGATAATAGAAGACCAGCAGGTAAGAGAATGCCAATAGAAGAACCGAATAAACTACAATAAGGAGGTAGTAAAGGTAAAATTTTAAATATACCAGCACACGACCCACAAATGTGGGATACAGTAATAGATCTATAGAAAGGAATAGTAGCAGCAGATTACTTAAGACACTATACAGAAACGGATATGGAAATAATGTACAAATATTTGAAAACCTTTTTAGGAGAATCTGCAAAAGCCACATGGAAAAGTTTTAAGATAAACTGCCCATATGATTTCCTGGTTCTATTAAGTATGGGACCAAACCCCTATAATTTCACAAATAAAATACGCATGTTATTAACCGGAAAAGATCCAAATAGTGGATTATTAGCATTACAAAAATAAGAATTAATAAAACTAGAACAACTAAGCATTTCACATTGGGTATATATAAAGAAATTTCTACAAGACTATTTTTATTATTGCACTGTCAGCGGAAACACTTTTAATGAAGAATTAGGCAAAAAATTATTTAATAAATTACTTGGAGCTTTAGGAAGAGAAATAGAAGATAGATGGTATAAAAGAGATGGTGTAGAAGCCAACCCAAATCTAAAATGGACAATAGGACATAGAACACAACATCTAATGGATATACTAACAGAAAAATGTACAAACATACAAATACAAAAACAATTAAAAAGAAATGAAATAAATTTCTGTAAATCTGTTATATACACAACCGAAAATTATGATAAAAACAATATAGAAAATATAAAAAGAAACATGATCAAAAACCATATAGTCGTAAACAATACTTCTTAAGAAAATCAAAAGCCAAAAAATCATGGTTAAATAGAGATAGACATGTTAGGAAATATAGAAATGATAGAAACTATAAAAATAAATTAGAATGCTATACTTGTGGAAGCATAGACCATTTAGCTAATGTATGTCCTAAAAGAAATAATAATAGAACTAGACATTCTCAATTAATGGAGGATTTCCAAGAAACTTTACTAAATGTAGACAAATACATGTCAGATACAGAAAGTATATACTCAATAATAAGCATTGATATAAATGATAAAGATAATTCTAAATCTGATTCTTTAGAATCAGAAGAAGATAATTTAGTAAATGAATTAGGACAGGAGATAGAAGATCTAGACTTAAACAATCTAGTAATCAATAATTTAATGAATGTCACTCAAAAATGTGTACATGAATTCCAAAGAAACAAAGGTTTAGACAGTAATAGATGTTGTATATGCAATTTGGTATCCAAGTAAAGACAACAGAGCTAAATGTAAAAAATGTTATTTAGAAGCTTGTACAAACTGTATAGAAAACACTTTAAAGATAAAAATAGAATCAGAAATAAATAGCAAACAGAAATATACAAATAATCAAATCTTAAATTTAAGAGTATCAACTCTAGAAACCCGAGTAAATAATCTAGAACAAAGATTAACCATCCTAGAAAAGGGAAAAACTAAAATCACTATAGAAGAATCAGATGCACAAGAAGCTATACATTTAGAAAAACTAGAGGCAGAACTTATGAAGATAAAGAATTCTCTACCATAAAAGTATTAGTAAAAATTAAAATTGAAAACGTAGAGATAGAAACTTTAGCACTAGTAGATCCCGGATGTATTAGCTTTCTAATTAATAAAGAAATAGTACCAGAACATTTACTAAGAATACTGGAAAGACCTATAACAGCTACCCAAATGGATGGATCACAAAATATCTACAATTACTGCATAGAAAATGCACAAATAAGTTTCTTAAATACATGTTATAAATTTTATAACCCAACTTACAATGTTAATAGAATATTAGCAAGGGATTTAAACATAGGCTCAGACTTTGTTATAGGACTACGCTTTTGTAACCAAAATAAAGGAGGATGTCTCTTAACAAGAGATGGAATAATGTTCTTTAAAAATCTAACTTATACACTGGTACAAACAGTAACATTACCAACAGTCTATAAAACATTAAGAACACATAAAAAGAATTTAGTTTCTAAACCATGTTGCGAAGACTGCCAAAATAACCAATGCCAAAATAGCAACCTATTAAAAGAAAACAAAAATTTAGAAGATAACTTAGAAGATTTTAAAAATTATACTCTACTTAATGCAGAAGGCCAAGAATGCCTAAAAGACAGAGAAAAATGCTATACTTTAATAAACATTGAAACTCAATTTTACAACTTTAAAAAAGGAATAAACACAATAGGAATAATAAATAATC
>NW_025876059.1:0-2114 GCF_002878395.1 Capsicum annuum
ATCATCGTAAATATTTGTAAGAGTAGTTAGGTAGATATGGTATATAATTTACTCTAGTCATGTAGTATTTACCAAAAGCTTTTTCTAATATGATTTTTCTTATATCTGCTACTTTTATATCTCTTAGTACATACAAAATAAGTATTTTGAATTTATCTACCATCACATCAGATAAATTATCATTCATTTTCATAAAATTGCTTTTTTCAAGATATTCCCTTCAACCATGTACATAAAATATAGTCATCTTAGCTTACTATATACTAGATTATTCTTAAATAATATGTTCTTCCGTCACTATTAACATGGTAATCTGGATACTTTTTCCCTTAAACAGCGCCTCTACTCTGGTTACTCCCCGCCACGGCTTCTTGCCTCATTGGTTTCACCTTTAGAATGGCATAGTCCTTAGGGATATTTCTCCGTTTCTTCTTTGTTAATAAACTTCTTAACATATTATTCTTCGAATAATTCTACTATAAAGTAACTAATATGAATTTATTTTATCATATCATGATTGTTGGGAATTATGAAATTAGCTATTCACACTTTCATTTTCAATCGTACAGGAAAATGTCAAAAGCACAATTAGCAACAAGTTATCGACAAAGTAGGAGCAAGAAGCCAACCTACTGGGACAGCTACAAGTTGTTTTTAAAGTAGAACACAGTCATGTGGTGAAACTTACCAGCAAATGGCGAAAGTGTATTTTGCTTGTTGTATATATGATGTGTAGCATGGAGATATTTGTCCAGAGGTTTTATGTCATGCAACTCACGATGCATCCAGTAGATACCAAATTCTACTATTACCAAATAAACTGCAACATAGATAACATATGAAAGCCATCCAACATCGCTTATTCTTGAGAAACATTTTGTCCACCCACTTTCAATCATAAACTCAGAAAGTGATGGAAGGGCACAGTACCATGGCATAGCTTTCATGGCAACTCCTATTTGCAAGAGCATAGCCCTATTTGAAGGGATGGCATCTGCATTGACAATGTTCACGAGGCTGAAAATTTTTGCATTTTCTTCCATACCAACACCAGATGAGAATAGATGAGGCAAAAATGCAGATGTACCATTACCATAACATGCAATAAAATGAAATCATATTAAATGAGAAATTAAAAGCTTAGAACTCAAAGAGGTCAGCAATCGATCCGAAAAATTAAGTACACCTAGCATGGTTTTAGAAGATTGTTATCAACTTGACACCAATGTCGAAGATATTTCTTAGAAATCAAAAGGCTCTATAAGTGTAATAGTCTTAGAACAGTTCACTTGCCTTCACAACAAACAACATATTGTCATTAATGTCATAGTCTCAAATTATTTTTCCTGTCTAATCTGGTTACCTTCATAAGGCAAGGGTAAGGCTGCGGACACACTATCCTCCCTAGACCTTACATGTGGGATTATACTGAGTATATTGATGTAGTCAAAATAAAAACTTAAAATCTCTAATTAATCATCACTATTAACCAAATTTATAGCTTTAGACATGAACGGAAATTGACATTAGCCATATACCCTATGTTCACTATTTGTGGCAAGCTGGTAGGGATACAGGGCAGATGGTTGGCTCAGATCTGTATAGCTAAAAAGGGTCTTTTTCCTTTTCCAAATTAGAGGATAAGAACTAAAACCTCATTTAACAAATCCTGATTTTTCCTCAATTTCCCAAAATTGCTTTTAAATCTACATGAATATACATGTCACTGACAATAATTCATAAAATGGTCAAAAGAAATTAAGAAGAAGGAGAGTTACCTTTAGGGAGATAAACATTGCGCTTCAAGTAATAGATGTAGAAACACCAAAGAAAACCAGAAACAAAGTAAAGTAACACTCCACCAATGTAGTTACGGAACCATCCTTATAACCAATGAGGGAGTGGCCCCCACCATGATTCCAGTAAGAAAGTACCCAGTACAATTCTATTGTAAAATGAGGTCTCCTAAAAAAAAACAAATTGAAGTAGTCGTCCATTTAGCATATTCCGATGGGGGATGGTCAGAGGAGATTTAGAGAAAGAGACAGAGTGGAGAGAGACATGCTGCGGACTATTGTACTGTTGAGAAAATAACAGAGCTATTCGTGGGCCAG
>NW_025876060.1:0-2843 GCF_002878395.1 Capsicum annuum
GGGTGGTAGGGGTGGGGTTGGTAGAGGATTGGCGGTAGGGGTAGGGGTGAATGATTTTGAGAGTTGTATGAAGATTTCAACTTGATAGTGAGGTTGAAAGAGAGTTTGAAAAGTGTTTTTCTTAGTCTTTGAAGGGAAATCATTTTTCATAAATTTGAGAAAAATAAGTTGATCTAGAAAATATTTTTAAAAATATTTAAGAAAATCAAAGATGAGATAATTGTAAAATACTTTTCATAAACAAGAAGGATGGCGTAACCACAAAAATAACATACCTTCTACACATCCTTTGCCTTCTTCTAGTTTGTTGGAAGAGTAGATATGACAAGCATGTGGTAGTACGAACTCAATATATGTCATATTTTTTATTTTAATTTATGGGACACTATAGGACACTGATGAAATTTACAAAGTCAATTAATTTTGTATGATTATTAAATAGTTTAATTAAATTATTAAAGGTTATTGAGATTTATAATATTTTTATGTAGCAATATATAATACTTTCTCTGTTCCAATTCATGTTTCACAAATGGAATCCAGAGAGACAATCAATTTTTATATAGTTTTTGATATTTGAGTTGCTAATTATTATGATTTATAATAATTTTTATATAATTTTTAAATAACATGTGAAATTCCTCTGCTCCAATTTATCTGGCATTGATAAAATTCGGAGAGTCAATTAATCAATTAAATTTTCAATATATATTTTAAATATTTTAAATTGTTAATTATTGTTATTTATTGTACCTTCACGTTATTTTAAACTTACTAGTTTAGAATACACGCACTGCGTGTGTATCTCGCGTCAATGAGTTCAATTTCATAAAATCACTTCAATTTTATACAAGAAAATCTTTTAACTTCACTGTGATTAGCCAATGATTTTTCCATAAAAAATAATAATATCATAATCAGCAATCCATGGATTTGTGTTAATTAAATTCCTGAAAATTATTAGATAATGGAAAACATACATGCAAGTACTATATATACTTCTCAACTTCCACATGAGCAGCTAATGCCTATCTATAACAACTATTATTTATTTTCGTAGTTAAAACCTTTAAAATAAAACACACAAAAAAATGAAAAAGTAAATATAGAAAAAGAAGGGGATCAAGAAATTTGAAGTATCAAAATGCAGACCGTCTCAGATAGTTTCCTCGTTGTTGTTAGGATTCATTTATATATTCCTACTCAATAACACGAGGCGTTCAATTCTTTTTCAATCTTGATATAAATATTGCACCTTAAATCTTCATATATAAATTCAATTTGATACTATTCGCTACAATATCTCCAGATAGACCAATTATAAGATCATGATAATTATATAAAGAAGTTTATAAGACACATATTTTTCTTACTTATTTTACTTTTATGAGTTTAAAATAAATAGTAAAATATACATCAATAATTATATTTGTTATTCATTATTTATGCTCCTATGAGAAAAAAAAAAAGCAAATCAAACCTGCTACAAATCCACACCAACGCTCCACATCAAAAACAAATACCGACTAATGAAATTAAGGCATAGGCATGTCAATATTTGTTATTCGCATTATATTATTTATTGGCATTTCATTTTCATCATTATCAATACTTAACAGTGTCAAAGAGGATCTCGAAGGTATCGACACATAATTTTATCCCTTCTGAGAGTGTATTTTCACTTATTTACCCCATCTTACTATGCACCCTCAATCATGTGATAATTCCCCCACTAAAATACAAATAAACAAATCCATAACCATCTTATCCTAACAAACCCTTAACAAATTGACCACCTATCCTAATTAATTTTTCCACCTCACCTCTCCTACTCCCTACCCCCTACCCCCTTCTACCCACATACCCAACCCCACTCACAATACACTTCACAGCATATACATACACACAGAGGATACGCCATATAGACAACACAAAATACCCACCGCACTGGAAAAGACACTTACCCAACACCATCATTCACAATTCCATGGATACACATATACTTTCACAATAAAACACACAACAATTTTATCTTCTCTAGAGGAGAATTCACACACCATAATGCACAGAAAAGTTTCTCCATTTTTTCCATACACAACAACACACACAGAGCTCACAACACTTATCCATCTTCTGTTTTTTTTTACCAACACAAAGAACGAACTCACACACTACTATGCACACCAATACACACACACCTGTGAGAAAATTAACAGTTGAGAATAGAGGGAGAAAAATTTGAGGGAGAGACAGTGAACAGAGGAGGGAGAGAATGACTTTTTTCGGTGATGATCAATATTTTGGCCACCCTCACCAAAACTCACAGGAAAACAACGCTTTCCATTGCTATGATATGTAATGAAAGAGACAAGAAAGAAAATTAAATAGAAATTGAATGAAAACTATTGATTGATTCTTTTTCTTAATTCAAATAGAAGAGTACATCTCTATTTATAAGAAACTAAATAAAATAAATAAATAAAATATGATATTTTCCGTATAGCTATAAGATTAAATATTTTATAATTAATAAACTCTAGACTTTAAGGCAAATAAATAATATAAAATATTCTTAGAGTAAAATAAAAAAATAAAAATATTCTACCATTAATGAAAATTACAAAATAAAAGGAAGGTAAATCTCAACATTCTCCTCAAACTCAAGTTGATGTATCCATCTACATCTCAACATTCCTCCTCAAACTCAAGTTGATGTATCCATCTACTATCCATCTACTGAAGAACATTGGAAGAAGAGGATAAGTTTGATGATATATGTTGGGATTGGATAGAGGCAGATGATTAGACAAATAAATTCATCTGAGTATATGCTCATCATTATT
>NW_025876061.1:0-1767 GCF_002878395.1 Capsicum annuum
TAGTTGATTTCTTCTCATGACCTTGGTAGATAGAATTACACACTACATATGTTCTTGAAGGTAGTAAGCATCCCGTGGAATTAAGTTGAGAAAATAGAACAACTAGTTTTCATTGTAAATGGCCCATTTTAACTAGCTACAGAGAACATAGTTATAGCTGTGGGGTGAATTAGCAATGAAAGGTATGCCAAGTGATAGCAAAAATTATTGTGTTGTATTATATAACCCATAGGAACATGAAATACCAGGAACTCATAATTTCAGGAGGAAAAACTTTGGAGTTTGCTGCTAGCTTTTTTGCAGAACTAAGAGAAGTAAACATTTGAAGCTGCAAACAATTTTAATTCGCAAAGGCTTATGGAAAGAGCCAAATCTATGACAAACTTATTGCCCTCTATAATCCGCCATCCAGAAAGTGAATTATTTTAGTACTGTACATAAAAATTCCTTAGATGTGTAACCGAGGTTATATTCTCTGAGAATGTGACAACCGACAACAGGTCATATTGCATGATTTGTTTACTTAAAAAGTTGCATGCTTTGTTAACTTAAAGACCTTGAAAAAAATAATAGATTTTATCTGAACTGTATCCAGAGTTTGTGGTGAAAACTGCCCTTAAAAAATTCTTGATTAGTTGAGATGTATGCTGCTTTGAATCATTTATGCAATTATTATACCAATTTGGTGTTATACTGAAACTAGATGTTAGTGGAATATATTATCTCACAGGAGTAGTTTTTTTTTGTATAACCATTTGTAGATGTAACTCACCGGCTAACTAATACAAATTCATCCAACATAGGGGCCAATAAAGAAGGAAATGTTTTCTACCAGGAGTTTCTCCATTTTCAAGGCTTGATCTTGAAACCTCTATTTAAGAGTTGAGGGATCTCACCTGTCCCACCATATCTCTTAATAGTATTTTGTGCATAATCTGTTTAACAAATTTTAAATTTATAAGATGTATGCCCCTGGATCAAAGTTCCTAATGGTTATTAATGATTGAAATCATATTCTCCTTTTACAGTAGCGCTCATGACAGACACACTTTGGCATTCATCTCTATTTGATAAGAATATAAAATTCTTTTGTAAGGATTTGTTAGTCATAGCTAGAGACAGTAAGCGAGTAATTAAATTCAATGTTTTCCCGGAATTATATAGACAAATCAAGTTGTCTGAGGGCCAGAGCTCTAAACGTTATTAAAGAGTAAAAGTCCTCCATGGACTAATTATGTACTTCTGATAGTACCTAGAAAATACAAAGTTCTAATAAGTTGAGTTTTTTGCAAATTATAATATTCTCCCCTCTGTTGGGATCTCTCCTTCTGAATTACACTACAGATAAAAGAAAAGAAAAAGAAGAGCACCCGGGGATGTAACGTAGTAGTTAGTGAAGAGGATTAAGGAAAATGAGATCTCAGTAGGCATAAATATTAGTTGATTTCTTCTCATGACCTTGGTAGATAGAATTACGCACTACATATGTTGTTGAAGGTAGTAAGCATCCCGTGGAATTAAGTTGAGAAAATAGAACAAACTAGTCTTCACTGTAAATGGACCATTTTAAGTAGCTACAGAGAACATAGTTATGGCTGTGGGGTGAATTAGTAGTGAAAGGTATGCCAAGTGATAGCAAAAATCATTGTGTTGTATTATATAACCCATAGGAACATGAAATACCAGGAACTTATATTTTTAGGAGGAAAAACTTTGGAGTTTGCTGCTAGCTTTTTTGCAGAACTAAGAGAAGTAAACATTTGAAGC
>NW_025876062.1:0-897 GCF_002878395.1 Capsicum annuum
AAAAAAAAAAACCACGAACTGGAAATTTTGGATCAAACCAATAACTCTAAATCATTGTCAAGCCGCTTGCTATCTCTCTTTTTCGTTTTCTCTTTTGTTTCTTGCTTTTCCGTTTCTTTTTTTTCTTCTCCTATGTGTTGTCTTTTTCTTCTCCTGCCCTGATTTTTGTGTGCATGTGTGTGTTATATAATTAGTGTATATGTTTGTTTGTGTCGTGTGTGTGTGTGTTTGTCGTGTGTGTGTGTTATGGGAAAATGGGGGAGAGGTTTTGTGAGAGTGGGACTTGTGGGTGGTTTGGGTAGTTTAGGATTCTCTTTTTTTTTTTATTTTTTAATTAATATTTTAAATAAAATAAAAATAATAAAATCTATTTTAAAACTAACAAAATACAAGATAAGTTAACTAGCTAGTCTTAGGAATATGGTTAAGAAATATTAATATCACAACATTCTTTATTAAAAATTGAAAGAAGAAACAAATATAATTTAGAAAATTTCTTTTTTTTTTCTTTTCTTTTTTCTAAAAATAAATAAACAAATAAAAACTAAAAAATAAAAATAAAAACTTCTTTAAAATCTGACTCTATTTTTGTAGTTTTTTCAAAATTTTTAAAATAAAATTAGTAAAAATAAGATAAATTTAAAATATCTAATTTAGACCCTAAAACGAAATTGAACACTAAATGGCAAAAACACTTAGTTTTGGTAAAAAATTAGGTGTTTACAGAATGCCCCTCTTTGCTTGGAAATATGAAGAATTTTCAAGCAAAGAAGTAAACATGACTAATTTTTTGGCCCAACACTTTATTCAATATTAATACGTAAATAAGTGGGAAAGAGGTGTGACCGAGCCCTGGCTTTGGGCATCCTACATATCTCTTATAACCCGAGATATGTA
>NW_025876062.1:997-1902 GCF_002878395.1 Capsicum annuum
TTTTTTGGCCCAACACTTTATTCAATATTAATACGTAAATAAGTGGGAAAGAGGTGTGACCGAGCCCTGGCTTTGGGCATCCTACATATCTCGGGTTATAAGAGAATCAGGTCACGTGTAGTTTCAATGGGTGTAGGAATGAGTGGATGAATTGGAGAGTCGAGTTGAGGTCCCGTCGAGTTTCCGGTTCGTTGCTCCTTTTATTACATCAAAAAATAAAACTGGAAATAGAAGTACAAGATCCTATCTATTCTATTTGTTTTGATCCTCTTGCTTCAGATCTTCCTCTTGGATCTTCAGTTATTGCCTCACCTTCTTCTGGTGGATACCTTGATCTCAAAATTTTGATCTTGAAATTAAGATTTGAGACTTGAACTTGAAATTTGGATTGAGTCATTGATAATCTACCAAAGAACAGTTCATAGAATACTTTGGATGCTTGTTCTTCTAATCAGAAGCTAAGAAAGTGTCTCTTGAGATATTGGGCCGCTATGGATGCAAATCTGACTCTAACTATCTTCAAACTGATCATTCTTCTATGTTTTAACCGGAGATGGATTTTCATTCTTGGATAAACCTGTGCTTTGCAGAAAACCTGCAAGCCATCAAAGAAGACGAAACAAAACAAACAAAATTTTCTGCCCCAGTTTACACTAGGAAAATTTTGTGTGTTATTAGAAGAACTATAAACTAGTTTAAAAGTAAATAAATAAATGAATGGATAGAAATTTAGGCTAGGAGTGCGATAAAATAAGAACCCTATTCTTAAAAATGCAACCAAAGGAAGTTATGCCTAATGAATGCATGAAAAAGAATTAGGATTTTCGCTCCTAAAAATGTGACTAGGGATTGTCATATCCTGTGAAGACATGAAGAAGGAACATAGGAAGGTTTATTTCCTAAAA
>NW_025876062.1:2002-3980 GCF_002878395.1 Capsicum annuum
ACTAGGGGAAGGCGCCCTATGAAGACGAAGTAAGATGTCAACTAGGGGATGGCGCCCTATGAAGACGAAAAAGATGTCAACTAGGGGATGGCGCCCTATGAAGATGAATAAGATGTCAACTAGGGGATAGTGCCCAATGAAGACGAGATAAGATGTCCACTAGGGGATGGCGCCCTATGAAGACGAAGTAAGATGTCAACTAGGGGATGGCGCCCTATGAAGACGAATAAGATGTTAACTAGGGGATAGCGCCCTATGAAGACGAAATAAGATTAGGATTTTTTTTTTGTTAGAAAAAGAAAAAAAAATAAAAAATGCCCCAGTCTTGAATATGAGGGGTTTTATTATTATTATATTGGTACGAACTTAGAATTATAGGAGTATAGAAAGGAGAAAATTCAAGAAAACTTAACTTTGCTATACTTGTTTTTTTCTCACTAAACTTCACAAGATTGCTTTGCCCCTGTTCAAGCAAAGAAAGAAGAAAAGTTGTGAGTTTTAAACTTGGTAGTTGGTTTGTGGCCTTGAATCCCTTAGAGGTTTTCCTTATCTCTGCCCCAACTTGATACAGTTGATTCAACTAATTGGTTGGCGAGCTAGATTCTTTGTCTTTCAAATTTTGTTGCATCTCTGTTTGTTTCAGTACGATTCTGCTCTTCATTTTCAAATGCTTCACTCTTAACACTTATCTTAACTGGCTCTCTATCCTTGTCAAGGTGGTGAACGCCCAACAATCTCTGCTCAATTTCATTGGGAGCCATGGTCAATTTTGCGCGTTTTTCTTTATTTTGCATTTGGTGTGAGACTTACCCATAAAAACAGAGCGTGTAAAAATGAAATAAGGAAAAATCAAAAGAAGGAATCAAAGAATTATGTTTGAATAGAAGGTATTTCTACCAGTAAAGTAAGAAAGTTTATTTGGAGATGTATATTGACTTCAATAACGCGTGACACACAATTTGGAGTAGATATTTGATCCTTCAAAAATGTCTAATCTCGAATTAGGCTGCACCTTTCAATCAAATCAAATCATCCTTCTTGATTTTTGTCCTGTCATGATAAACTTTGTTTGACTAAAGTCATTCCTTCTAGGATTTCTCAATTGACCTCTCTAATTTCGATTGTCTCGTTCATCATTGTCTTATGAAGCCCCTGGGGGTTTTCACCAATAAGTTTTTTTTTTAACAGCACACAAGGCTTGACATTCTCAAAAATTGATCGGAAGGTCTTTAATGGACGAAGGGACAAAGATTTTTAGGATAAATTACAATTTAGAGCCATATAAAAGTGACAATAGGGTATATATCTCATCTTTTTTTTTTTAATTATCGAGATTTTTTTTTTTACAGCACATAAGGCTTGACATTCTCAAAAATTGATCGGAAGGTCTTTAATGGACAAAGGGACAAAGATTTTTAGGATAAATTACAACTTAGAGCCATATAAAAGTGACAATAGGGTATATATCTCATCTTTTTTTTAATTACCGAGATTTTTTTTTTTGTTTTTTTTTTACCTACGTATCCATTTAGGAATCAGGTCGAACGTAGTTCAATGCTAACACATTATTTTTTTTTTTTTGGCTCCAAAGAGGGTAAGCAAGGAAAGGTAAATAAGGCTCGAAGGGCTGACGAGGGATTAATGACATTTAGTTAGGTAGAATGATGGCCTTTCATCATCTCAACTTGAGAATGTTAAGCGCAAGTGTGTCAAATATAATATCTTTTGACTGAATCGGCATTGATGGCTTTTTCTGTCCTTTTTCCATCCAGATCCGCAAGTTGCAAAGCTCCATTTGATAATACTTGTCTAACTATGTATGGACCTTGCCAGTTTGGAGCAAACTTTCCTTTAGCCTCTTCTTGGTGTGGAAGGATGCATTTTACCACAAGTTGGTCGGCCTCGAATTTTCTAGGACGTACCTTCTTATTGTAAGCTCGCGCCATCCTCTTCTGGTATAATTGACCAAAGCAAACTG
>NW_025876063.1:0-2596 GCF_002878395.1 Capsicum annuum
AACTATACTCAATTAGGGGGCAAACACCACTGGACTCAACACCCACATCCCCAAATACAGATTCCCAGCCGATAACCCAATCCAAAGCAGTGCAAGAAATGACCACAACAACAGCAACAATAGACAACAGACAATATCCACAAATCCCATGCAAGTCAAGGTACAGGGGCTACTACTAGCATAATACGAGGAATGAAATATGAAATAATGAAATAAAATGAAATATGAAATAACGAAATAACAAAGGTTAGAAGTCACCGAATTACGCTTGTAGACCAAGCCGGAAAACAATCCCAGTATTGATCGGCTTTCGGGGGATTCCGGTGTTGAGATGGAGCTGCGGCTGAAGACCGAGCTTTGGTTGTTGGAGATTGAGTTGGCGGCTGGAGACCGGGTGGCGGCTGGCTGGAGGCCGAGGTGGGGGGTAGGGCTGGTGTACCCCGCCAGGAGGGTATGGATAGAAAAGGGTGGGGGTTATGAACAGCGAGGGGAGGTGGGGTGGGGGGGGGGGGGAACGTCTTGGAACCGGAGGTCGGCGACGAGGGTCGACGTCGGGGATCGGAGGTCGGGGACGGCGGTCAGGTCGGGTCGGGTCGGCACCGAAGGTCGATGACGGCGACGGGGGCCAGGGACCGTGGTGAGAGAGAGGGAGAGAGGGTAGGGTAGGGAGAGAGAGAAAGAGAGAGCCGTTAGAGCGGCGTCGGAGTTCGGCACTGGGGACCGGAGGTCTGGACCAGAGGTCGGGTCGGGTCGGCGCCGACGGTCGACGATGGCGACGGGGGCCGGGGACCAGGGCGAAAGAGAGAGAGAGGGTAGAGAGAAAGAGAGAGAGCCGTTAGAGAGAGAGAGAGGGTCTCCACGGTCAATCCATTTAGTCAAAAAGCATTAACCTATTTAATTCTATCAAATCAAATAATGTCTCTATATGAAAGATAGCCACCACACAACCCCTATAGATTTTGCTAGCAATAATAGACTCGCCGACTAAAGTAGACATAGAGAAGGGGTCCGAAATATTTTCAATACCAAAACCAAAATGCATAGCCATATAAAGGGTCAATAAGATAGGGTAGAAGCCAGATCAAGCAAATAATAAACATCCCAAGAAAGAGTTGTAACATACAAGTAATAACGTCTAGGGATGTCTTAGATTCCATACAGATAGAGATAATTCCGGCTAATGCCGATACCAGAAGTAGTGCCATTAGTGGCAGGAGCTGAAGAAATGGCAATTGGAACTTTATTATCCCCAGTGGAAACCCTGGCCTAAGGATAATCTCACTGAATATGACCAAGCTGACCATAATTATAGCACGAATTTCTCCCCTCCTTACAATATCCACCATGAAACTACCCATAAAAATGAAAAGAAGGGTAACGTGGGGCTGACTGAGCTCCACTAACTAGAGACTAGGCACCTTGTTTCTTAGGACCACTGCTAGCCATAAAACAACGATCACTTGAAGACTTAGGATAAGAAAAACTGGCAGTGGAATACAAATTTCCCCAGTTCTTCTTCTTAGTTCCCTGTCTACTATCCCTCTTACTGTTCTGCTAACTTGACCCTGCTTAGAATACCTAAACTTCTTGTTTCTTCTCTCGTCCATATTTTCCTACTTTTTTTTCTCATCATCAACCAGTTGCATATAAACCAGCACCCAAGATATATCCATATCATTAATCAACATAGCAGTCTTACATTCTACCACCAAATTATGGGACAAACTAGAAGCAATCTTTCTCATTCAACACCTCATATTAGACGCCAACTCTATAGCATAATGAGAGCAAACTACTAAAATTGTAGAGCATACTGCTTGACACTCATCTTCCCCTATTTTAGATTAATAAATAGCTTCCCTCAGCAGCTAAGGAAAGAAGGGATCAAGAAAAGAATCTAAAAAGTCATCCACATTATCTATTCAACATTATCACCCCTTATAGCTTCCCATTTATCATACCATTGGTAAGAAATATCTTTTAATTGATAGGAAGCAAAATCCACACCCTTTAAATCAGTAGTATACATAACCCTAAAGATTCTCTCTATCTCATCAATGAACCCCTATGGATTCTCCTTAACCTTAAAGCCTATATAGATTGCGGGAATCAACCTCATAAAATAGCCAACCCGGGTGACCTCAGATGAATGAGCAACAAAACGAACATGATCAAATAAATAAGATGGAGATGCTACCAACTAAGTAAGCATATTAATAGACTGATGAAAATCCACAATAGAAATATCTCCCTGAGGTGACTGAGCATAAGTGTCACCAGCTTAGAGAGCTTGAGGAGGACTAGTAGGGGCCGATTGAACCCTATATGGAGCAGTACAATTAAGTGCAGGGACCCTAGACTAGGTATGCACTCCAAAAAAGGGAGAGACCCATCCACATTATCCTAAGTAGGAACAAAGGTTCCTGTAAAGTTTCTACAAATATCAGATTGATAGGGAGGCATGATCTGAAATACAAGGAATTCAGAAGTTAGAAAAGTTTCATAACACTAAACTCTATAGCCCAAAATAGAAAGCAAGAAAGGGAAATATTCCTAAATGCCTTATAGACTTTCCCTTATAAATGTGGCGTGCTAA
>NW_025876064.1:0-1336 GCF_002878395.1 Capsicum annuum
TTTCGTAAGAAAACGATTGAAACAGTGTGATAATTCCTTTTAACAGCGGCAACGTCCGTCAAAAGCAATAGATTCCAGCGAGTTTGAGGACTGCAAAATTGAGTACACAGAAACAGATAACTGGTCACCGATTCCGGCAAAAATTTTGCCAAAATTTCTTGGACAACGACCGAATTCCCCCCCCCCCCCGATCTCTCCCTCTCGATTCTCTACTGCGTCTCGATTCTCTTTCTCCGTTACTCTCTCTCTCTTCACGACTCTCTCTCTCACGCGCAGCTCTCTCTCTCGATCTGTCACTCCCTTTTCGATCTCACTGTTTCTTCTCCGGCGACGCAGACGACGATGACAACCATGAAAATAGACCAGATTCCGAGGTTGAAAAAACGGTTTGACGCGGATTCGGACGGAACAAAGGGCTGGACGTCGTGTTTTCACTACACCGGAGCTCCGGTGAGCTCGGTATTGTCGACAAATGGGAGAAAAGCAGATGGCTGTAGCGTTTTCCGGTGATATCTCGCCGGAAATACCTCTCCGGAAATACCTCTCTCCGATCTCTCACTCTCTTCTCGATCTCACTGTTTCCTCTCGCCTCACTCTCTTCTCTCTTCGTTGCTCTCTCTCTTGATCAACTTATTTTTTTTTCTCGTCTCTTCCAATGTGTATGTGTATGTGAGATTTTTGTGGGGTTGAAGATGAGTGATGTCTATGTACTATGGGAATTTCAGTGAGTGAATTCCTGTTTTTGGAAATGGAAAAGTGGTACTGTGTATCTGTGTATGTGAATTCGTGAGCCCATCTCCAGTGAGTGAGAATTGTATGTATCAAAGAAGAAAAAAAATCCGTATGGTGTATCCTCTGAAGAAGAAAAGAAAAAAAAATCCTTTTAAATTGTTTTTTTCTCTTTTTGATTAAAAAATGGCCTCCTCCTGTATTCCGTGAAGTGTGGGTATGTATATGTGGTGAGGGTGGGGTCACGTGGGGTAGGGGGGTAGTGGTGAGGTGGGGTAGAGTTTGCTAGGATAGGGTAGGTAGGTGTTGTTTTTTAATTGGGTGGGTTGTTAGAATATTAGGATAAAACAAAATTAATTAGGGGTTGTTATTTTGTCATTTTGTGGAGGGATTATCCCACGGATGAGGGTACACGGTAGGATAAGGTAAACAATAGGTGAAAACGAGGGGAGGGACGAAATTAGGTGTCTACAATATACATACTTGTGTTCAATATTCTCCTAAGTGTTCGCCATTGAGGACAAACAGGAAGCCATGCCATCGAGAATTTGTAATAGTTGTGTGCTTGAACAGCATCAGGTACAAATCTACTAGAAAAAGCTTGATC
>NW_025876065.1:0-1427 GCF_002878395.1 Capsicum annuum
GCAGAAGGACAAGAATGTTTAACAGATATTGAAAAAGACTATACCCTAATAAGTATAGAAACTCAGTTTTATAATTTTAGAAAAGAAATAGATAAAATAGGAATAATAAACAGTCCAAACAACCAAACTCAAGACAAATATATTGATGAACTATCAGACGAACAACCAGACAACGTAGTACCAGCAATAAATAATACAGAAAGTAATTCTGCAAGATCAAATGAAGAAGATAGCATTGCACAATTCGAAGATAGCATAGCACAATTCCAGGATGCCCAGGACCCATATGAAGACGACGACTCAGGCATGAGTTTCGACTAGTGTTTTCCATGAGCAATGACTCTTTCTGGGCATTGAGTGTTTTGAAGTTTTCAGTCATGGAAGAACAGTGATTACAAAAAATAATCTTTCCAGTTTCCTTTTGTAAGTTGTACTGGGGTATCTGGTCTGGATTTTGTCTAAGAGAAGGAGATATGTAATAATTTGGCCCTAAATATCCCCTAGCATGATTAGTGGCTTCTGTAAAATCATTAAAACCTTTAAAGAGAGGAGCTTTGAAACCTTGTATAGAATCTAATACCTCTAACCAAGTTTGGAAAATGCCATTAGTTTTTCCATGGATTACGACATAGTATTTAAAACGGGGCCTACTTTTTTCGGCCATGTAATGACATAAAGCATTCATTGATGCCATGAAATGGTTTCTATTTTGTCTATTATAAGAAATCCAGAGGTTATCGATTAAACACCTTTGGGGTCTGTCTAAAACGTAGTCTGGTCTTATTCTAAATGATATATTGCTCTCAGGGTATGCTATTAAATTAAATGGGCCGAAATGAATTCGTTCCATTGTCTCGAGGGATTCTAATGGTCTAAAATTTAAGTTACCTAACATTGTCTGTTGGTAAGCTTCTGAGGATGAAGCTACACCTTTGCCTTTGTCTGCAGGAGTTTGTCCTGTTGGTCTCATGCTGAAAACAAATGAATAAAAATTAAAAATTTATTTAGTTATTCCCAGTTGTAATCTACTTAATTGGTCAGCTAATGCGTTCTCTTTTCCTTTTATATGTTCGAATACTATATTCTTATAGACTGATATGGTATCTGTAAAATTTAGCCATCTTCGTCTACTACTAGTTTTGTCATTTATTTTTTGATGGAATTTAACTATAGCTTCACAATCTGTTCTGACTAATATTTCTTCTTTATTTAGTATATATATTTTGAAGGCATTAAGGCCATATATGATTGCTAATACTTCTAAGTCTATGGCGCTCATATTACCTTTTTCTTTATACGCGCCACTTTGATAGCCACAAATTTGTTCTTTATTTTTATTACTATATTTATTAGGTCGTGCTTTTAAAATGGCTCCCCATCCTAAATCACTTCCATCTGTTTGAATTATTAAGTAGTCCGATTCTAAT
>NW_025876066.1:0-1243 GCF_002878395.1 Capsicum annuum
GTTTGAGTTTCTTTTTTGGTTCGATGTAAGAGCTCCTCTTTCGATTTAGTTCGTCATACAAGTTTTTATTTAATTCCTATACCATTACTTTTGTAAATTTGGTTATGAATCGAAGCATGAATAGAGTTATTTTCAGGACTTTTTCTATTATTCGTTATGTGCAATTTATTATTTTTATATAGTTTATTTTATGTTGCCATTTATAACTAGTTTGCTATTCCAAAGTAACGTTAACTAAATTTGATTAATTTCTAAATAAGATAGTTGTTAGGGTCATTAGCATTAAAAGATGTAACGTTGTATTCGGTTGACATGCGATTAGTACTATTGCGTTGTAGCTAGAATCTTCGACCTATATGCGTGTATGCATGCAAAAAGAAAAAAAATGCACACACATGCACACATTTTACCACCCTAAACATTCTTATAAGAAAATATTGTGAGATGGATATAGACTTAGAAAAAAAAAGTAAACAAAAAAAAAAAAAAGGGAAGAAAGAAATTGATAGTACAAAAGAAAAGAGTAGAATGTTTTAATACAAGTTTTTCTTACTATGCAAAAATTGTTTTAGATATGGAGTTTATGTTTGTTAGTATATGACGTTGATGAAGGGTACAATTGTTTCATACAGTTTTGAGACTATAGAATTGGTACAAGTTTGGTTCAATATAGCAGATCACCTAGAGAAAATCAAAAGCAACAGTCTAGTTTTGAGAAAAGATTTAAGAGGACAGTAGTGTTTTTTTTTTTTTCATTTTATTATTTTCATTTTTAATAAATAAATTTGTTATGTTGATTACATATTTTCTATTTGTTTTTGTTTTGTTGTTAACTTCATTATTATGATAACTTTGGTAATGTAATTTTATTAATTAAACTTTATTATGTTATTATGTTAAATTACTTTTAAGTAATTTTGTTTGGCTTATATATAGTGTTGTTCGTTAAAGCCTAAGACTAATCCTTTTCATTTAAAAATATTAAAATATATAATCATAAATGCGATCGAAAAAAAAGAAGAGGAAAAACTCATTTGCAAGGAAGCGGACTTATAAAAGAACAAGTTAGGTTCTTAATCTCAAATAAATTAAGTTTTAATATACAAGCAAAAATTGACGATGAAGTTGGAAAGCCCTGCTACTGACCATTCGTCATAATTAAATTAATTTACCATTTGAAGCCAATTGAATTGGGTTGGGGAGGTTTTAAACCCATTAGGTGCTTATTTAGATTAGGAAAATA
>NW_025876067.1:0-2966 GCF_002878395.1 Capsicum annuum
TTGGATAGAGCTTTTGAAAGACTATGATATAAGTCTGCATTACCATCTGGGTAGGGCAAAGGTTGTAGCCGACACCCTCAGCAGGTTGTCTATAGGCAACCTTTCTCATGTAGAAGAAGGAAAGAAAAAGATGGTGAAGGATATTTACCGCCTTGCAAATATGGGAGTGAAACTCTTAGATTCCAAATATGGAGGGGTGATTATTCATGAGTTATCTAAGTCATCCCTTTGAGATGAAGTTAAGGAAAAGCAGGTTGAAGATCCCATCTAGATGCAAATAAAGAAAGATGTGGGTCAACAAAAGGTTATGTCGTTTGAAATTGGTGGTGATGGTATTCTAAGATTTCAAGGTAGGTTGTGCATTTTGAATGTTGATGGGCTACGGGAAAGAAACCTTAATAAGGCGCACACTTCGAGGTATGTCGTTCACCCAGGCTCTACTAAGATGTACCATGATCTAAAAACCTTGTTTTTGTGAAATTACATGAAACGTGATGTAGCTGATTTTGTGTCCAAGTGTTTGAACTGTCAACAAGTGAAGGTAGAACACATGAGACCAGGTGGTACTTCCCAAGAGATAGCCCTGCCTTTATGGAAGTGGGAGATGATAAACATGGACTTCATTACAGGACTTTCGAGATCCCGAAACCAGTATGATTCTATATGGGTGATTGTAGATTGGTTGACAAAGTCAGCCCACTTTTTACCTGTGAGGACTAATTATTCGGGAGAGGATTATGCTAAGATTTACATTGAGGAGATAGTTCAATTTCATGGGGCACCAGTGCCCATTATATCCGATAGAGGTACGCAATTTTCATCTCAGTTCTGGAGATCTTTTCAGAAGGATTTAGGTACACAAGTGAATTTGAGCATAGCTTTCCACCCTCAGACGGATGGGCAAGATGAGCGTACCATTCATACCCTCGAAGATATGTTGAGGGTATGCATCATTGATTTCAAAGATAGTTGGGTAGATCACCTGCCACTGGTTGAATTTACTTACAATAATAGTTACCATGCCAGAATCAAGATGGCTCCTTTTGAGGCTTTGTATGGGAGGAGATATAGGTCTTCAATAGGATTGTATGAAGTGGGTGAGACTCAGTTGTATGGTCCTAATCTTGTTCATCAGGCGATGGAGAAAGTGAAGATCATTAGAGAACGACTCAAGACTGCTCAGAGTCGTCAGAAGTCCTATGCCGATGTTCAGAGGAGAGAACTAGAGTTTAAAGTTGGTGATTGGGTGTTTCTCAAGGTTTCTCCTATGAAAGGAGTTATGCGGTTTGGAAAAAGGGGTAAACTGAGCCCTCGCTATGTAGAGCCATTTCAGATTCTGAGAAAAATTGGTACAGTTGCTTATGAGCTAGAATTGCCTGCAAGTTTGGGTTCCATTCATTCGGCATTCCATGTATCCATGTTGCAGAAATGCATTGGAGATCATTCTCTGGTATTGCCAGTAGAGGGTATCAAAGTGACAGACTCCTTGTCTTACGAAGAAGAGCCCGTTGAAATTTTAGATCGGCAAGTTCGAAAGCTGAGGAACAAAGAGATAGCCTCAGTAAAGGTACTGTGGAGGAATCAGAAAGTCGAAAAAGCAATTTGGGACTCAGAGGATGACATGAGAATTAGATATCCCAATTTGTTTGCTTCGATAGAGGATGAGACAGAAGGTACTATTCCTATCTTATCTTTCCTAGTCCTTTATTATGCTTGAAATCGTGTTCGTCTGTGTCCCGCATCATCATTCGGGGACGAATGATCCTAAGGGAGGGATAATGTAATGCCCCATATTTTGGGCTACAATAAAGACCATGATTCCGATGTGTTGATAAAAACCGAAGCCACAAAATCCTATGCCAATACGGCATGTTAATAATTTGTGTAGCATGTGAATCCATTCAAGCTTGAATTTAGACCATAGAGGTGCTTCATCTCATGGACGAGTTGAAACTATTTTGATCGACTAAGTTTTAGTGGATGTAAAGTGTGTCGTCTTTCATCGACCATAACTCTCTGTATATGTCAAATTAGGGAGCCTACTATGTGTCAAATGATAGGTCTTCGAGTTAGCTTTCCAACGATAGAAATTTTGCTAAAATCCGACACCCGAGCAAGAAGTTATGGCCTTTCAAAATGATATGCGTCGCCTAACCAATCGCCCATGGCCACTGGAAAGCATAGGCAATAGCCTAGGTGGCGCCTATGTAAACATAGGCGATAGCCTAGGCGGAGCCTATGTGAACATAGGCAATGGGATGGGCGGCGCCTATGTAAAGAATTCAAGTGACTAAAACACTCCGTTTTGGGGACAAAATGGTCCTTTTCCACCCTTACTTAGCCCTAAAACACGAAATTCAGTTCCAAGAACACCAAAATACACCTTCATTCATCAAAAGAGCTCAAAGATTCTCCCTAGGGTTTCAAAATAAAAACTCAAGCAACTAGAGATTCAACCGGGGGTTTTAGGAACAAATTGCATATTTGGAATCCTCTCAACGTAGGCTTCGAGAAGCATCTAATATTCATAGTAATCGAGGTACGTGGGGTTATCCAAAAATCTCATGGGTGTAGTTTTTATGAACATGCATGCTTCTAAATGGGGGTTTTCAATCAAATGCTAATAACTTGCTTTCACTATGATTTCTAAGTCATTTTTCTTTATACCATGGGAATTGTTTGCCTATATACTTCAATGGTTGAAACCATGCATATGTGATTTGAGATTTTCCATGGAAGTTTGATAAATATGAAAGATAAATTGCTTTCAAATTCCCATGAGAATGTCTTGATACCCCATATCATATTGTGACCAACAAAAGAGAGCATGAATTTGAAATAAATATTGTTCACCACTTGTAAATGATGAAGCACCTTGGTTTTTACATGATTATGCATATGTGGAAGTGATATTGAGGACTTGCAAGTCGGGTATGACGATACCCTACAGAACATGATATGTGATT
>NW_025876068.1:0-2609 GCF_002878395.1 Capsicum annuum
TAATAAAAGAAAGGTGAAAAAATAATTTTATCTAAAATGAAGACTTTAAATGAATGAAAAAAAGTTCAAACGTTATTTCTAAGACCCTTAACACTTTTAATTTATTATTGATATAGATATAGATGTAGTTATTCCACTAAAGTTTATGTATCAAATTATATATTTTAAAAATTTATTATTTGTAGTTGAATAGTTTAATGGTGAATATGTATAATTTATTATTTGTATGCAAAAAAGTATATGAATTAATTGTATTTGCTTGGGTCTTAAATATATAAATATGCAACATGTCATTCAATGCAAATGTATTGTTTGTATTTGTATTTCAAATTTATCATTTATATTTATATAGAAGTAAGTATCATTTTGTATGCATATGGTTCAAGTTGTATAAACATATAATATAGAATGCAAATGTAACATTTGTGTTTGTATAATTTATCATTTTATAAACTCAAGTGTTCGTAGAAAGAAAAATAAAAATTCTTTTATAACTGTTTAAAAATACAAATGATCTTATCAACTACAAATTCAAATACAAACAAATGAAATAAATCAAATTACAAATAAAAATACAATATGCGATCAATTTCCAAATATAAGTACAAAATAATTCTTTATAAAGACAAGTGCATCGATAAAAATAATACACAAATATAAATAAAATAAAATCACAAAATATAAATACAATGTCCAGTTAATTATAAAATATAAATATAAAATTATTTTTAAAATATAAGTGTAAATTGTATAAAATATAAATGATGGTGTGAACTAGCAAACACAAATACAAGTAGAACCATAAAATACAAAAACAAATGTGAACTATAACATACAAATACAAGTGCGAACTATAAAATACAAATACAAATATTAATGCGAACTATAACATATAAAAATAAGTGCAAACTCTAAAATACAAATACAAATGCAAACTATAATATATATACAAAAATAAGTGTGAACTACAAAATACAAATATAATTGTATTAATGAATATAAAAATATAAATGATGATGTGAATATAAATACGATAAACAATTATTGTATTTTTGTTATTATTCGTAACTTGTACTCGAGTAGTTATATTTTTTAAAAATATAAGATAAAAAAAAAATTACCAAAAAGAAATAAAGAACAATAAAAAAGAAAGAAAATTAGAAGCTAGAGATAGAAAAAAAAGAAACAAAAAAAAGAAAAAAAAACAAAAATATAAAAGAAAAGAAGAAAAAAAGAGAAAAACACGAAAAAGAAAAAAATACAAAAAATGAAAGAAAGAATTGACAAAGAGAAAAAACGAAGATACGAATAAAAATCAAAAAGTAAAAAAAAGAGAAAAGATTAAAATAAAAAAATAATGGTAAATACAAATACAATGCATGGTTATGATGTTTTCGTCTTCCATGGCTTGCATTCGATATAGTCACATTTTTCAAAAATGAAAAAATATAAAATATAAAATGCGATTAATATATTTATATTTTATATGAATACAGACTATTGAATAAAAATAAATACAACGGATGTGAATCAAATACATCGACTATAATGATAATATTGTAAAGTATGGTTATGGAAGGTGAATTTTGTGACAAACTGTTGCTATTTTTGAAACTTCTCCGAAAATTAATTACACCCGCAAAGCCTCAGTTTTACGCAATATACAATTTTACTCCACTGTATAAAACTTTACACCTTTATTGTATAAAAATATATAAACATGCACAATAGCGAAATAAGGATTGGGTTTTTTTGAAAGCTTATTATTGAACAATGTCTCCCTTCAATTCCATTAGACAGAAACCGGATTCCTCCTCTGTTAGCTTTCACGGTATTGTTATGGTTTTGAAACAAGGATTGGGGTTTTTTGAAAGCTTATTGTTGAACAATGTTTTCTCATAGTTTGATTTTGATTATTCATGCTTTAAATATGATTTTGAACATGTGGGTGCATAGGAATGGTGAATGAACTTAAAAATTGTGATTTCTTAAACTTGTGACCCTCGAAGTGGTTATGACCCCAACCCCATACTGTGAAACTGACTTTTAGTTATGAGAAATGTAGGAACTTGAACTATTGGATTATGGTGTTGAATTGAACCCTATGGAATTATGTTTTCACAAACTATTGATTTAATGAACTAAAGAAGGTCGAGGTATTCCTCAAAATTGATTTTATGAACTAAATGAGGGCGTGGCGTTTCCCCAGGTTAAACATGATTGTTATGGCATAGAGTTAAACCTGCTAGTGAAGGGTATGACAATACCTATGTGTACCTTAACGGTTAGTTCATTAATCAATATTGGGGTTATGTGCAACTTGTTTTAAATTGGGATCATGGGGGTTATATAGCGATGTCATGAAGGAGTGAGTCTTAGATGACTTGTACTGAAAGCTCGTGTTTTGCCGACATGAGGTTTGGTCTTGATGACTTATGTGCATGAGTCACACTTGATATATTCTGTGATGGCTAATTGCCTTGATGACTTAGCTTTCCCTCGAATTTTCTCTAGTACGTATGTGTTGTTAACACGCACCGGGGCCTTTTCAGCAGGAAAAGGTGAACCCATATAGCCCGTGGGTGCCCATTATGACGGTTGAGCTACAT
>NW_025876069.1:0-1481 GCF_002878395.1 Capsicum annuum
CCCAAATAGTGACATGTTTTAACTTGATAGAAGATTTAAGGAAAAAATATTGAATCTTGTGGTCCTAAATTAAATATATGTATGTCAAATAAAGATTCAAACCTTTGAATCTTGTGGTTAAACATTTATATGTGGAAAGTTGAAATTAAAACATTGCTAAAAGAAAAAAAATGTCAGTTTTTCTGTTAAATGGATTAAAAGTAAAAATGGATCATTCTTTTAAAACGAATGAAATAATAATTTTCATTACAAGTTTAACCACTACTAAAAATGATTCAACCATAGAAGGACGAGGTTGGAAATTAATGTTTTAAATATTATAAGACAATTTAGTGAAATATGATTATAATTTTTGTTTTTTATTAAAATTTAAATTTAGTTGAAACTCATCTCTAACTTTTCTTGTTACATCCAAAAGTCTCGATATTATCTTCTCGAGTTGCACTCAAAAAATGTCAAGAATTCTAGACACAATAAGTTCCTTCTTATACATAAATGGTTCTAAAGGTATTGTATCGTCTTGAACTTCATCATCAACATCATATTTGTAACACCCCATATTTTCGGTCTACAATATAGACCATGATTTCGATGCGTTAATAATCTCGAAGTCATAAATCCTAAGCCAATATGACATGTTAATTATTTGTGTAGTATGTGAATACATTCAAGCTTGAATTTAGACCATAGAGGTCCTTCAACTCAAGGACGAGTTGAAACTATTTCGATCGATTACGTTTTAGTGGACGTTGTAATTTGTGTCAGATTCCATCGACCATAACTCTCTGTATATGTCGAATTAGAGATCCTACTATGTGTCAAATGATAGGTCTTTGAGTTAGCTTTCCAACGATACCAATTTTGCTAAAATCCGGCACTCGAGCAAAAAGTTATGGCCTTTCAAAGTAGTAGGCGGCACCTATGTAAACATAGGCGATAGCATAGGCGGTGCCTATGTAAACATATGCGATAGCATAGGCAACGCCTATGTAAAGATTTCAAGTGACTTAAACACTCCGTTTTTGGGGCAAAATGGTCCTTTTCCATCCTTACTTAGCCCTAGACACGAAATTCAGTTCTCAAAGACCCCAAAATACACCTTCATTCATCAAAATTGTTCAAGAATTCTCTCTAGGGTTTCAAAATAAAAACCCAAGAAACTCAAGATTCAACCGTGAGTTTTAAAAACTAATTGCATATTTGGAATCCTCTCAACGTAGGCTTCAAGAAGCACCTAATATTTGTAGTAATCGAGGTACGTGGGGTCACCATAAAATCTCATGGGTGTAGCTTTTATGAATATGCATGCTTTTAAATGGGGGTTTTCAATCAAATGCTAATAACTTGCTTTCAATATGATTTCTAAGTCATTTTTCTTTATGTCATGGGAATTGTTTGCCTATATACTTCAATGGTTGACACCATGCATATGTGATTTGAGATTTTCCATGGAAGTTTGATAAATATGAATGATAAATTGC
>NW_025876070.1:0-2433 GCF_002878395.1 Capsicum annuum
AATAAAAATTATATAACCCACTTTATAAAACTTACATATTATGTGAAAAATCAATTCATCTTTTTAAAGTTTTATTTTTTTAGAAGGAAGACCAACTAATACAAAACGGAGATAATAAAGCTCCCTGATTATGTGAGTTATTCAAATAAAAAAAAGTAAAAAAATGAGTTATTCATTGAATATAACTTTTAAATATGTGTGATAAATGCATAATTTTATTAGTGATATGAAATATGAATATGTTGCTAAAAATATATGAGTTATGCAAAAAATTGACATGTTCATCAAAAACGTTTGTAGGTAATAAAAATTATCATTAGAAAAAGTGTAAAATTCACAAAAAAATAAGTTCTCGTTCTTATTTCTATAAAATACCCCCACCCCCATATATATATATAGAGAGATTCATTTAGCTACTTGGCTCTGATATCAATAAAATGGGGTTGTTTACAAATTAGGCTCTGATACCAATAAAAATCCTTACGTCAATATAATTATTGTAACGCTTTGAAATATCATCCCGAGACGCCACACGGTGCCCAAGGCTACACGTAGCCTCAAGCTAACCCTTTAAGTCAAAACACTACCCTTGGGTTCCAACACAACAACATACACGCTACGCTAAGGATATATATATAAGTACATATCATATCACATCACACATGGCACGAAATATCGTTAGACTGTACATATATGGAATGTCTATACACAAACCAACCCAACAATACACTAGTCTGACATAGCCTCTATAGAGCAAAATCAACGAGTCATTGGGACAAACCCCCAACTGACTCAACAGACCAAAGGGGTCACAAAAAAACAACACCAAAACTAGCAACTTGATCCTCGAACCACGAGGACTCACCACTGAAGGAACGTAGATGCGGCACTAGGATATCACTATCGCGGCTGCGGCTGAGTACCTGAATCTACATAATGGTAAGAATGTAGCCCATAGAGAAATATGTGGGTCAGCACAAGATACGTACTGAGTATGTGGGGGCGCATACAAAATATAAATAATATCATAAATTTTGTAAAAACGTACATACGGACCATAATGACACACCTGGCTTGAGTGACATTGAATCATTCAACTCATAATATCTTAGATAAGAATTGTAGGAGAAAAACCTCATAAATCATTATAGATCATCATAGGCAACTTGACTTACCACATCAAAACTCGAAGTGACTCAGTATTTCAATAAACATGACTCTTATGGATAGGGGAGTTTCCTATAACCGACAACCCCACGAGAGCTACATGGAATACCAATATTTGAAACCCTCATTGGCGGGAGCGTCATACTCTTTGCCAGGGAGTACGACCTTAAAACTTTAATAATCACAATCGGGCTCTCTAGACAATAATATCATCATCAAACAACCCTACGGTGGCATATAAGTTTGGAGAAATACCAAATTTCCCTCTCGGTGCTAAGTACTACTCCCTAACAAGCTCAGAACGCATTAGGAAATCCACCACAACATCACAAGGGTCTATCATAAATACCAAATGAAATCCCTTTCTCATTTATCAAATCATATCAATTTGTTGATTCCTAACTCAACACATTTTAGCTCAAAACATTTTAATCTTCGGCAACATCAACAAGGTATCAATGCATTGAACCCTAACCGACTCGACATTTGGACAAGGATATGAAATCTCAATAAATAATATTTTCAATAATTTAACTCATCAAAACCATCCAAAAAATACCAAGACTCATTGCAACTTCAATATCAACATTTCTCAATTTGCCATCCAACTTTTATTTAAAGGAATTTGAGACATCAACCCATAGTAGGAATATAGAATTTCCAATATCAATTATAAATTCATAATAAGGAAATAGTGGAATGATAGTATAAATCAAGGCATAACAAATTAAATCTTTATACTCTCATAATCAAATACTTTTTGGACATAATTCCATCTCAACATCATACACATATCAGATGACATAATCCCATAGCTCATGGATAATAATATTAGATATAGAACCATATTTCCAATTCATGGTAAAACATGTAAAATCTCATCTCAATGTAATTCAACAAAAATACCGGGCACAAGATCGAAAGGATAATCTTATTCAAAGTCCCATATACCTAAAAAAGGAAGATGAATATGAACTTTCGACTCTGAAACTTTTTTCACAAAAATAAAAGGTGCTTCTCGAAGTCCTTAACATGATCAACTCGAATCCCAAATCAATTTGAAATTTCTACGGTTCAATCAAGAGACATAGAAGAATGAAATTTGGAGTAGTAGGGTTGGGGTTTGAGCCTTAGGAAATTTTGGAGAAAAATGAGCTATTGAATGCTCTTAATGGACTTAAATCCATGGTTTACCCAATGGATTGGAGTGGTATGACCGAAATTCCCTTAAAAATCAAATAATGTCAAATCTGTCCTTTGGTGGAC
>NW_025876071.1:0-1147 GCF_002878395.1 Capsicum annuum
GTGTCTCTTTTATTTATTTTTTTGGTGATAAAATCTTAATTCATACTATATCCTTTTTTAAAAAAATTATTGTTTGTAATGAAATCATAATTCATATGCCTCTTTTTTTTTATGTGTGTGTGGGTGGGGGCAGTAAAATCTTAATTTGAATTTGTTGAATTTTTGTGTGTCCTAATTCATATGTTTGTTTTTTGGTAATAAAATCCTACTAATTCATATGTTTCTCTTTTTTTTTTTTGGTATTACATCTTAATTCATATTGTCTCTTTTTTATGGGTAGTAAAATTCTAATTCATTTAATAGAATCTTAAATTGAATTTGTTGAATTTGGTGTGTCCTAATTTCTATGACCTTTTGTTTATAATAAAATCTTGCTAATTCATATGTGTCTCTTTTGTTTATTTTCTTGGTAGTAAAATCTTAATTCATATTGACTCTTTTTTTCTTTCTTTTTTTTGTAATAAAATCTTAATTCATATGTCTCTCTTGTTCTTTTTTTCTTGGTAATAAAATCTTAATTTGAATTTGTTGAATTATTGTGTGTCCTAATTCAAATGTCCTTTTTTTAAAAACAAAATCCTACTAATTTATGTCTCTTTTGATTCTTTTTTTTTTGGTTTTTTAGGTATTATTTTTATATATATATATATATATATATATATATATATATATAATCTTAAATCATATGTGTCTCTTTATTCTTTTTGGTGATGAAATCCTAATTAATATATATGGTTTATTTGGTGATAAAATCCTTAATCCATATTGCCATTTATTAACATGACATACATTTTTTGTGCGAGACAATGTTTTTTTGAAAAATCGATTTTGTTCAATTTTTATGTATCCTAAAATTCATGCCTTTTTTTATACATATATAATAAAATCATACTATTAATTCATATATGTCTTTTAATTTATTTTTGTAATAAAATCCTATTAATTCATATGTGTCTTTTTTATTTTTTATTTTGTGTAATAAAATCCTATCAAATCATATGTGTCTCTTTTTTTTTTTTAATAACATCCTATTAATTCATATGTGTCTTTTTTTTTTTTTTTGATAAAACCCTACTCCCTTTGTCTCATTTTAGTTGGGAACATTTTATTTTATATGATGATTAAAAAATCATAAATTGAATGATGA
>NW_025876072.1:0-1002 GCF_002878395.1 Capsicum annuum
ATATAGGACAAAAAAGCTCTATAACAAAAATGACAATTATATACACACATACATATAGGTAATAAAAAAAATACATATACATATCTTAAAACAATAAAAGAAAACAAATAAGTACATATGTTACCCTCTAAAATGACATAGTATGTATAGTTCAAAGAAAAATTCAACACCGTATAAAATACATATAACTCTGCATATGTATTTACAGAATACATATTTGATTCATATGTATATTCTTATTTTATACGAGTTACCTTTGTATTTTGCAAATACATATGAAGATATATAGTATAATTATATATGTTACTGTTTAATATGAATATGATATGTATTTCGTAAATACATATGTATGTTTTGTATTGTAAATGCATATCCAGATCTATATGACTATGTATTTTGTATGTTTTTTGAATATACTAGTTAAATCGCACGTGCCTCGCACATGTAACATTTGATTATTTAAAATTAGACAATTTCGTCTATTGCGAAGATTTTTAATAAAGTGCAAAAAGTTTAAATCACTTCTCAAAGACACTTCACGCTTTAATATAATAATGTAAAAATAACATATATTTTTATTGAAAGCACATAGATATTTTACCACTAAAAGTTTCAAGTGGTTAATGAATCGTCAATTTTGCGTTTGTTATGTGACACCGCTTTTCCTTACTGCTAGAGGCTAAGAGAGACGCATCAATTTGAACTATATTTGTAGTACGATTATTTTTTTTTCTATTTTAAAAATATTTTCTTATTTTGAAAGTTAAATCTTTAAAAAATCTTTGATTACTTATTCTAACACTTTCATATTTATTTCTTGATTTTTTGAATCTTCTTAAAAGTTGATTTAGAATTATTAAACTAATAAAAAAGGTATTCGTTGTCATTAATTCGGATGACTTTTAATAAGAAAAAGGTTTTACTATAAATATTTAACTAATTTTTAACTCTTAAATATTAGAAAAATAGTGAAAAGACAATTTTATCTTAAGCAAAAACTTT
>NW_025876073.1:0-1362 GCF_002878395.1 Capsicum annuum
GGGGTTAAATATGGCAATAAATCTGGATGTGCACAAGCTAATGGTGTTGGGAGATTCCGAATTACTCATTCGACAAATTCAAGGTGAATGGGAAACGAGAGATATCAAGCTCATTCCATACAAACAGTTCGCAGAGGACCTTAGCAAAAGGTTTAAGTCTATCGAGTTTAGACATATTCCCAGATCCCATAATGAGCTGGCTGATGCCCTGGCTACCCTAGCTTCCATGCTCCCGTACCCAGGAAATACGCATCTCGATCCATTAGAGATACAGATACGAGATCAACATGGTTATTGCAATATAATTGACGCAGAACCAGATAATGAACCTTGGCACTATGATATCAAACGCTTCCTAAAGTCAAAAGAATATCCAATACACGCCAAAGCAGATCAAAAAAGAACCATTAGGAGACTTGCTAATGGTTTCTTCTTAAGTGGGGAGATTCTGTACAAACGAACCCCAGACTTGAACTTGTTGAGATGTGTTAATATTCAGGAAGCTGAAAGAATCATGAATGAGGTACATTCGGGGGTGTGAGTAATTTTTATGTTCGATAGGCTAATGGATGATATATAAATATATTTAATAATCTTAAATATAATATATATGAGTTTTATATATCATTAAAAAATTTCGATCCAGTATACGGTATTTAGATATTTATTGCATAAATACCAAATACCGTACCAAATATCAAAATAATTTAAAAGTTCTACCAAATACCATAACATCTATACTGCGGTATAAAATTTTTTAATTTTGATATGGTATTCAATATATATCATACCATGCCCACCGCTAGAATAGGATTTTTTTTAATTTAAGGAGAGTCAATAAAATTATGCACTTTTTAATATAAATATTAACTATTAATATTTGAAAAATAAAAGAAAAATTCAATATAATTACTATTAATACATATATAAGAAAAAAGGGCTGCCAACTGAGTAGTCATTTGTGGCTTCACTTCAGCCTAAAAATAAAGGAAAAAAATAAGGTTGTCAGAGGTCGAACACGCGCCCTAGGGGCAGTAAATGTGATGCTCTACCACTCTGACTAAACAGTTCTTCAGCGTTGTGGGTGGCATGTTAATTATTTGACTATATCCGTATATATATAAATATATATATATATATATATAGAACTTCCGTCGAAATTTGCGGGTGGCGTGGCACCCTCACCGCTCTTAATAGATCTACCCCTGCTAACTACTCATACCTCTCTCAACTATATTTAGAACCTTAATATACAAATATTAACTAACAAATTTTGTTGTTATTTCAGTTTCATTTAGAGATAAAAAGGGAAATGAGAGTGATTCACTCTCATTATTCTCTAACATATATCCCACTATTATT
>NW_025876074.1:0-1929 GCF_002878395.1 Capsicum annuum
ATCATTGTAGTATTTCATCTTATAGTTGCCTTATGATGTATTAGAGGATCAGCAATTCAAATAAAAAAATTTGATAAGTAATATTGGTAGGAAATAGGAATTTGTGAAGCCCGACAGTTGAGTGTTAGGCGTACTTAGGTACCACGTTGGACTTTTGGGGAATAAACATCAAAGAACTAAGCCCCACACGTAAGTCCTAGGGACCTAGGGATAAGCCCAAAGCGACCCAAAATGTCTTCTAAAAGAGAGTGGGTAACCCACTAATTTTCTTTAGGATCCGATTATAACCATATGGATCAGATTTGATTTTTTTTTTAATTGAAGTAACATGCGTATTGTTGGACTCGTTTAACCCCCTAGAATACACTTTAAATAGATTTGGAGCACACGGAGGCTTAAGGAGAGTAAGAGTCATTTATAGAGTAATAAAGTTTCAGATTCAGGTGAGTTAAACTTAATTTCGACAAGGGAATGTTTTCCTAACTTTACAATTAAAAAAATAGGTTTAGGGTTGTCACACCACTTTTTTAACCGAAAGATTCATTTTAAGTTCGAAAGGGTTTTTATTATTAAGGGACAAAAGAAAACGATTTGTTTCGAAGAAGGATTGTTTTTACATTCGAAATCAGAGTCGCCACTTGACATAAATCAGGTGTGTCAAGTCACCTTTGGAAATCCCTTTTCAAAACAGTTTGACTCTAAAAGTAATCCGCGAATAGAGATTCTGGCGAAGGAATTCTATTGACCGAGGGGAAGGTGTTAGGCAACCCTTGATCCCATGGTTTGACCACGGTCGCTTGGTGGAGCATATCGGCTAATTTGACATTACAAATGTATAAACCACACAAAACAATCAATCAAACAAACAAACAAAAACAAAACAAAACAAAAAATATAGTGTCCAGTCCAATTTATACAGTCTAAAATAGAAAAATGTGAAAATAAATCCTATCTAACCTATACTAATCCTAATTACGCTCTCGTGCTTTACCCAACGCCTCGGGCCTTCCTCACGAACGTCTTTCACCAACATAGTAGGTCGGGACATTCCCCGGTGAGTAAATACAATGTGTCTCGGGGCATTCCCCGACTAAATGAATACATTTGAATTAAATACGATAAACTAGAAAGAAACATTCATACGCCCCATCCAACATTCAACCAAAATAACAAGTTCTAAAATTTGCCTCCCCGAACCTATATTGTCTATCAATTTCCACATGTCATAATTCTTTCCCATTCACACAATATTCATGCTTATTCCGAATTAAACCAAACAACAACAACCTAAAATTAATCAACATTCAACTTTTATCAATTTCTCTATTCCCGCCCCAAATTCATTCTCAACCACATGTTTAACCCATTTCAATATACAACCCACCAAGCGAGAATCATGAATATTTACCAATCAGGCATATTAATATCACACACTCAAATGTCACCAACAGTTCACATCAACAAACAAAATAATGATATCAAAATCACCAATTCACAATCACACAAGAATTAAACGAAAGAGAAGAGGAAATCGGACCTTTGGAGTATTTCCGAGTGAATTAGGAAGATAATAAAGCTGCCCAGAACCTCAGAGAATACCACACTCGACTGTCAAATGAACGCGAGTCACCGCAAAATACGATTCGAGAAGGAATCCTCAAGCAACCCAAAATAAATAACAAAAAAAATTCAAGAACCCAAACCAGTAATAAAACCAATGGAAAATCTCAAGGAAAAATGAGTGAATCCGACCCGCATCAAACAACAGCGATGAAAATCAGACCCAATTCTTGATGGAGAACTGAGAACCTCAATTAATCTACTCCGGTGAGCTAAAAGTGAAAGAAACCAACGGGAATAGGCCGGATTTCGGTGAGTTATGGGTGGATTAACTTTTTTCGGCGAGTAAATCACCAGAACAGTGACTAG
>NW_025876075.1:0-1400 GCF_002878395.1 Capsicum annuum
TATCTATTTCGAATTCGCGTCATTCTTCCTAATGACGGTTCCAGCAAGAACAACATTTATGCTAATTGTAGTTGTTGCAGCTGGACTGAATTGGGATAGATTATCCAAAAAAACTAATTTGAGGTACTGTCGATTAGAAATAATCATCGTAGGCTGATATATACCACTGGCTTCCTAATCTCCATCTCATGACATGCCTCCCCGTATGAGCATCCAGAAGCGCTACATCACATTGCAAGATGATGCTAGAAGCATTTGATTAGATGAAGCAATAAGCAATTGCAACTATAATATCTTACCTAAGTGATCAACTGTAACCATGCAAACATACATTGAGGTCGTAATCTTGCAAGGCACTACAATGAAAAAGATGGCTACTACGTATGGATATATAAATATAGAGACCATGAATCGGCATGATATTGTGTTCCCCTAGACTCACTTTTCTAAGTCTTCACACTTTTAATATATTATAGACTATAGATATAGATTATAGATATAGATCATCGTGAAAAGTACTACATATAAATGTTTCCATACATTTTCCACTAACAAACAATGAAAAAAATAATCAATAATAGAGATTGCTCAAATAGCAAGCATGTTAAACATTAAGCTTGCATATTCAAGTCATCAAGAGCGCAAATTGAAGGATAAGCAGTGATTGATGTCAGAAGTGCTAAGTTGGAAGCTCACATAAGGATATCTATGCCAATGATCCTAATTTTGGCCCAAGTGTATTTTATAGTGTGTGTCCAATGCTTTTGATCGATTCAATGGGATTGATGATTGTTTGTTGGAAGCAGAAAAATGGTGATCCATGAGAGAATTGCTCGAATTCGGTAAGCAAATGGTGCAGGAAGGAATATTGATGAGAGCCCAAGGATGTGGCCTAGTAATAAAGTATGGGAGAACCATGAGGTCTTCTGTTCCATGTGCAAGTTCCTACGGAAGCAAAAATCACTAGATGATTTCATCTCATCTGGCTAAGCTAAAATAGGCAAAAAGTTAGTTGGTTCCTATATTGATGGGAGGAAACAAGTAACCGATTAAACAATTGAGATGTGCTCAATTTGATTCCAACACCACCAAAAAAGACTTGAAACATTTTGATTGAAAAAATTGTGTCCACACAAGGGTGTCGCATTTACTTTGTGCAAAAGTGATGATGAAACCAATCTCTTATATTTTACTTGTCATCCATAAACAGAAAAAAGTAGGACTCCCCAAATGAATAAATCCAGAGAAAATGTTCTTCCTTATAGGGAGAAAAAAAAATAGATCAACCATATACAACATGATCAAAAAATAATAAATTATATGATCCACAGAAAAGTTGCATTATAAAAATTTAACTCCATCTTCATTCAAAATAGAAATTTGTTCATCTCAAATTGCTG
>NW_025876076.1:0-1110 GCF_002878395.1 Capsicum annuum
AAATTTTTAAAAATATTTTAAAATTATTTTTAAACTTTTAAAAATATTTTTAAATCTAAAAAGATGGAGGGAAAAAAAGACCCTTTTAATTATTTTTTTTACATTTTAATATTTTTTAAAATTATTTTAATATAAAATTTGTCAAAAATTGACCCCCACTCGCAACCCTAGGTGAGTGGCTACACTCTCTTTGTCCTAGTAAGTGGCAAGGTCAACGGTCAAAGGGTATAAAATATTGTTTCTTGATGGGTTCAAGGGTCCAGATGACAAACATGTAAGTAGAAGTGTCCAACTTACAAAATTGACATAGTATAGGGGTTCAGAAGGTTATTTTCCCTCAGGTAAGAAATACATCATAAAAAAAACCCCTAATTTTTCTCCATTTTTTTTTACCTTTTATTTACTACAATTATGCAAATTAATTCTTTTTTTTTTATATAATCATTTTGTCGTGTTTATTTGTTAAATTATCAATTGTATTTGTTCATATTTTGTTTGAGATTTTGATTTTTTTCTTTTAATAGAAATTTTATGTGAAGATTTTTTTTCTAGCTATTAATTCACTATTAGTGTAGTATTGGTAAAGTTGCCCATCAATAATTTAGCAATTAGTATTATTTTTTTGAGTTTCGTACCTGAACTATTAGGTGTGCGAGTTTCCTATGTTTCTATATCCAATTATTTATAAAAATACAACTCAACTTTAGGTATGTTTTATAAATAGTTGAGAAAATTGAAAGAAAGGTGTCTTTTAAGTCTTGAATGAAGGATTGATGACATTGACCAACTTAAATGAAGGATTGGTGACATTGACCAACTTAAAGGGTCAAACATTATTAGAAAACTTGATTAAATTAATTGTGGACTTGATTAATATTTTCAAAACTTTCTAATCTTTTCAAAAATACAAATCAACCTAACTCACACCCTTCTTCAATTCAAATCAACCAGTCTCTCTCCTCTCTTTGGACAACTTCTTTCAATTCTCTCCCAACCAATAGTTCGACAAATTTCTCCTTTCAATCCTCAGCGACCTCAACATCCGATGATAAGTAGTTGGGCTTCGAGTTCCTTTTCGACTTCAACCTTTAATCGACGTGACAGCCTTAC
>NW_025876077.1:0-1625 GCF_002878395.1 Capsicum annuum
TTTTTTTTTTTTAAAAAAGAACAAAGTAACATTATCAAATATTACCGATGTTTTTAGATTGAGGAATAATGGATTTTTGATTGATAGAGAAATGGCTTTTCTAGAAAATCACACTATTGTATCTTCCGTCTCTAGATGTATTAGTCTTGTTTGTTAGACTATTCTAATGATTGATTTCTTGTTGATTAAAATGTGTATTTATCCTCAATCTGTTAAATTGAAATGCAGACAGGTTTGCTTCTTTAATCTTGTGTGTCAAATGTCATCCAAGTTTCTGTGAAGATAATCAGGTTACAAAGTTATATATATATATATAAACATATATAAGTATAAAGCTTATGCCGTATGAATTAAAGCAATAATTTTGTTAGTGTGATCAAAAATTACCCTGGCATAAAAAGTGTTGGACCTTTCAATCATGCATTGTGAATACAAGTATCATGAAGCTAAATATGACTAGTTTTTCCATTGGAAAAGAGAAAGTGTTGGAAGGTGCCACGATTCTATTAATAAATTCAATAACTAGAATTGTTTGGCCATAAGAGAAAAGATAAATTTTTGACAGAATTAACCTATCTTAAAATACATTTTAATTACTAGAAAGAGATCACTTCTATTTGGACTCAGTTGGTGGCAACTTGTAACGACACATGGGACAATTTTGGTTTTTAAGAAGCCAAGTCTCGATGCAGCCATAATGGGAACTGTGGCTGCAAGGCAAGCTGTACGGTTCTGATCCAGGTGAGTATCTCTCCTTGCTAATCACACACTCGTCTGTCCGTTCGTTTTCTGGAAGTTGAACTCCTTGCAATAACTGCATTATTTATCTTACTGCAGGCAGCGACATGAATTCTCTCCTAGCATGCTTAGTTAAAGTCTGTACTAGTTCCCTTTCATATTTCTCATCAAAATTTATGCACCAACAATTTATTGTATTCCTCACAGCATCTTTTATATCCCCTTCACGGGCTTCAATCCATTGTAATATTTCATACGAAGATGGTTCGTGTGATTGTCCCAATCCCTTGATTGCTTTACAAGTAACTCTCCAAACTATTTCTCCAATCTCATCATATTGGTTTTTAACAATTCTGGATTTGGTAGGTTCAAATTCTTCAGGAGATACATAAAGTTTCACAACAATTATCAGGCACACATAAGCTGTATCATCATCTTGCAAAGGAGGTGCAAGGTTCTGTGTTGTACGAGAATACTCCAAAATTTGTTTGATTAAATCATGTTTGCTCTCCAAGATTTTCTCAAGACCATCCCACTTAATTGTTTCTAGGGGACAATGTAAGATAGATTCTGAAGGCAGCACTATGTCAACAATATCCCATGACAATGAGTTGTACTTCCCATACTACTTAGTATGAAAGGGGTACTCTTCGATAATGTTGTCAAAACAAGTGTAAGCAAACTTGACAAGTAGATCAATCTCCAAGTTAAAATTGTTGCCTGAAATATTGACTGCACAAGGAAGAGTACTTCTAGCATTACGAAATTGTGGGAACACATGAATTTGACTGGCAGATATGGATGACTCCATTATTTGATGAAACTAATCGAAGTGTAAATATTGAAGTTTGGAACTGGACTCATAAGTATATATAGAGAAAAAAAAA
>NW_025876078.1:0-2753 GCF_002878395.1 Capsicum annuum
TATTTATTCTAAATTTTAATAAATAAATTAGTAGTTTTAATACTATTTTGTTATATTTATTTTTGTCTATTTATAAATTGTTATTATGTTTTGATTAATATAAAATTAATTAATTATTATTATATTTATTGTTATTATTATTATTTTTTTTATTTATTTGTTATTATTTTTATTGTCTTCAATTAATAAAAAAAGGAGATAAATAAAGAAAAGAGTTTTTAAAATTTGAACTTCCCCTTATCTCAAGATTAACTGTTCCCTCCCAACTTATTCCCACCAAGAATCCTCCTATAAATAGACTTTCCACCCTCAGGAAAGGACGTATATACTATTCGTACAGATACTGAGACAGAGATACTATTCTCCACAGTACATTCCTATAGACACTGAAAAGGATTAGACAAAAAACATCAGTGACCAGTAAAAAAAAAGTGAAAATCAGAGAACAACAACAACAAAAAAAAATTAGATTAAAGAGAGAGAAGAAAGGTTGAAGTGGGGATTTCGTTCAAAGTTTTCGGTGACGTGGTTTGAATTTTGCTTTAATACATTAACAGGTTCTACTTCAAATTTGAATTATTCATTGTATGAAAATTTTTATTAGTGAATCAAATTTATGTTAGTGATTGATGATATGTAATGTTTTTTATTTAACATTTTGAATTATGAAAATAAATATAGCAATACCTGACATATATGCATGTATTCACTGTCAAAATATAACATGCACACATATTGAATGCACAGACAGTAAGAAAAATATCATTAAAAAATAAGAAAAGTGGCCATGTTTAGAGTACACCACATATCATCTTCAAAGCATTTTTCTTTACAAATCTTTATACATGAACACACACGCACTACATATAGTAGAAAGATTAGTAGAAAACCAGTAAATGAAAAAGATATTAGAGAGTAGAGGAGTTTCTTGAGTTTTTCAACGAGTTCTCATCGAAAAAAATCACCGAAAATGACTCAAAACTTAGTGAACCAACAACTAAAATTCCTCGGAATCCATTAAAACTGACAACCAAATGACCGGCGAAGCCCAACGCCCCCTCGCACCCATCGAACTACCACCAGATTCGCGGGTGAAATCCATTGCCGCCGGTGATGCCTTCTCTCTCCTTATTTCCGTCGTTGTCAGTGTTGCTACTTCAGATCCGGTGACCAAATGGTCAGATCTGGCCGGAATCAACGCCATAGCAGCGATAACAGCCTCGCCGGTGAACCAACCATGGCTGCCGCTGCTGACTTCCCTGTTGCCGACCACTTCGTCGCTGGCCTGCCTTCCCCTCTCCTCTTTCTCGTCGCTGATGCTTTCTCCGGCGACCACTAGCCATACCCGTTTTTTCTTTTCTTTCTCTGGAGGCACAATTTTAAAATGAAAAAAATACATAAAGTAACATACTTAAGTATTAAATTACAAAAAATAACAACACTTTTATCAAATAACATTTTGTAGCATATGTATTTGTATGTATTTGTATTTTTGTAGCAACAGTTTGCAAAAATACAAAATACATATCGATCATAAGGCAGTAAAAATCATATGTATTTGTATTTTTGTTGCAACCGTTTGCAAAAATATAAAATACAACTTGCCATATTATGTAATTATGAAACAGTTGCTATGAAACTCATAATTAAGGGGATAAGTATGTTATTTCTGAATTTTGCCCCATTTAACATTCCAAGAAGTTCTGATTACTGAAAAATTAGGGGATAAGTACTATTCATGTTAAATGTGCTTGTCATATATATAATTTAATTGTAAGAGATAGTCTTGAGTTTTTTGAACTTTATATTGAAAAAAATTGTTATGTCGTTGGTTTTATTCAAGGAAATAATCGTAGAAGAAGAATTAAAGACTTTAAACTTAAATGTGAACAAAATAGACTTGCACCGATAGTGATGCCTGAAGAATGTGATACTAGATGGAATGCTAAGTATGATTTTTTTAAAAACTTATTATCAATATAGAGTTCCTATTACACTATCTTTTAACCAACATTGTGGTTCGTTTGTTGATTCTGCCCAATGCATGCTACATGATTCTGACTGCACTGTAATTAATGATCTTGTTAAGTTTTTGAAAAAAATTTATATAGCTACGGTTGAATTTTTCGGTGCTTATTATCCTACTGTTTATGGACGGCTATGGGTGATGCGAAAAAAATGAAAAAAAGAGAGTAATTTTTAATTTCCTCATTTTCATTTTAATGTTTAAGTGGAAATACTCCTATTGAAAGAAATTAAAGTTCTACATAGATGGTAATGACAAATCCAATATTTTTTGTAAGTTGAATTGAGGATTATAATTAGGCAATTAGTACTGTTAATTGTAATCTTTGAAATTTGTAATAAACAATGGTAGGAAATAACATATCGATCAGTAGTCAGTATATATAAGTTAAACTAGAAAATAACTACAATAAAAAAGAAATATAAATAGAATCGACATTGAACTAAATGTGCTCGATTTTATTTTATATATATCAAAATGGAATTACAATACAACTGCCTCTTTTATTACATCGTACTCAACTCAAAAAAGGGGGAAAACACATAAAAGAAAAAGAGACAACAACATAAATATAAAATACAAAGGAGATATATAAATAAATAAAGATAAAAAACGATCTCATCATAACTAATTCTTATTTATTCTCCTTATTATTATTGCACAATTTGTGGGGTTATAAAATTTGATCCATCATTAATTCATCATCCTTACTAGATCCTGCATTATA
>NW_025876079.1:0-2037 GCF_002878395.1 Capsicum annuum
GTGAGTAATGGAAACAAGCTAAGGTTCTTCCCTGCTATCGCAACTCCTACTCTACTTCATCTTACAATGCAGGCAATCCACTGGGAAGTTGAATTCTCCTGATAGCGAACAAGATGCTCTTCCTCATTATCTGAGAGCTTTCACCAGTTCTTGCCATGACTTCTGTAAATATGGCAGGAAACATTCCTCTGAATGAAAGTCATGGCATCCTCTATCAAAAAGAAAGAACAAACTTCCAGCTGATGAGCAGAGTCCTACTCGAACCTTGGTGGAAGATGCAAAAACTGGGACTTTGGCCAAGCAAAAGCCTTTCAATCCTCCCGAGAGTGTGCTGGGAGAGAAAAAGAAGGTGATCAAAGTTGGGCAAAAGATTGTCCACTTGCTAACAAAGGCTGCAAAGCAGAGGTTGAAAAAGAAAGAAATGTCATATAATTAAAAATAAAAAATACACGTGGATGGTGATGTGGCATGGTGATGTGGTTTTTTTTTTTAATCTAGGTGGCATGTTTGGTAGAATTATGTTAAGGAGATGGGTATTTTTGAGCCAAATATTTAATGGAGGATTATTTTTTAGCCAAAAAACTAACGAGGGATATTTTTTATCCATTTCATATAGTTCAGGGGTATTTTAGATCCTTTTTCGTTAATTTTTTAATACTTAAATGACTTATAATAATTAATTAAGGGTGATATTTCATAAAACTATGTTGAAGCAGCTGAAATAGATATGTCATAAATGTTTATTTTACTTTTTAAAATTAAATATTATTAATTTTTTAATACATAAATGACTTATAATAATTAATTAGGGGTGCTATGGTAAAATTATGGTTGAAGCAGATGAAGCAGACATGTCATCAATGTTTATTTTCTCTTTTTTAATTAAATATTATTAAATTTTTAATGCATAAATGACTTATAATAATTAATTAGGAGTGATATAGTAAAATCACAGATTAGATATTATTAATTTTTCAATATATAAATGACTTATAATAATTAACTAGAAGTGATATAGTAAAATTACGATTGAAGCAGCTGAAGCAGACATGTCATAAATGTCTATTTTATTTTTTCAATTAACTATTATTAATTTTTAATATATAAATGATTTATAATAATTAATTAGGAGTGATATAGCAAAATTATGGAATAAGCAGTCTGCTGAAGCAGGCATGTCAAAACCACTCGAAACCACTGCTTCTATGTAATAGAAAAATATGATAGTGATAAATTGAAATTACATGTTATAACTGAAAGTCTTCATAAGATTTTTATTATGTGTTATTTTAACCACTCAATTATCTTGCTAGGTATTTTTTTTTTTATAACTAGTCTTATCATATGTGTCTTGCATGTGCATCTCACTTCAGGGAGTTCAATTTTACAAAATTACTTTGATATCTCAATTAATAGTTATCTATAAAAAATGCATGATAATTAATTTTTGTAAATATATTAAAATTTTAAAAAGCTTATATCAAATCACAGGAAAATTCATCTCTGCACTCATAGATACTATCAATATTTCACTAAAAATTTCTTAATCAATAATTATCTATCATGAATACATGATAATTTGTTATTATAAACTTCAAGAACATACTAAAATTCTAGAAAATTTTTCTTAAATCATAAGCAAATTTATTTCTTCAATTATAGATATTATCAAGATTGCAAACATCAAGAACTACAATTTTATAAAGTTTACCTCAAATCACAAGAAAATTTGTGAACGACGATAATAAAGAAAAAAATTATTTGAGAACTACATTGTGGATGTATTGTTGTAGAAAGGAAGAACTTCTCAATTTATGAAAAAATTTAGGTTTAGTTTTACTTTCCTTCTCCCCAATAATTTTGATGTCCTTTGTCGGTTCAAATTTGTATTTATTTAATTTAATAAATTAGCCTTTGTGATTTTTTTTAGGTTTAGTTTCATATAATAGATCTATTATATGTATAATGGATCTATTTTTCTTTGTGATATTATTTCATCCATATTTTCTCTCCAATATTTTAAATATTTGTAGTCTA
>NW_025876080.1:0-1816 GCF_002878395.1 Capsicum annuum
AGACAAGCACGATTTCAAGAAGACCAAGGAAAATAAAGAAGGATGGATATGGAGAGTAAATAAATAGTACCTTTTATGATGTCATCTACTAACTTAAAGAGTTTTGGGTATCTAGCATGCACATAATACTTCGATTCCTAAGTAGCTTCTTCAGTTTTTTGATTTTTCCACAACACCTTAACCGAAGCTATTTCCCTGCTTCTCAACTTTTGGACTTGACGATCCAGAATAATAATAGGCTCTTCTTCATATGTCAAAGAGTCCATCACTTTGATCTCCTCTACAGGAAACACTAGAGAATGATCTCCAATATACTTCTTCAATATGGACACATAAAATATGGGATGGATAAAAGCAAGACTTTCAGGCAACTCTAACTCATAAGCGACCTTACCTATCTTTATCATAATCTGATCAGGTCCTATAAAACGAGGACTCAACTTTCCTTTCTTCCCGAATCGCATAACTCTCTTCATAAGAGAGACCTTTAGAAACGCCCAATCTCCAACCTCAAATTCCAACTCCCTTCTTCAAACATCGTGGTAGGATTTCTAAGAACTCTGAGATGTCTTGAGTCATTATCGCTTTTCACCTTTTCCATTGCTTGATGAATAAGATTAGGCCCAAACAATCACATTTTTCCCACTTCATACCACCTAATTGGTGATCTACACCTTCTCCCATAAAGTGCCCAAAAAGAGCCATCTTAATGATGACATGGTAGCTATTATTGTAGGCGAATTCTATCAATGGAAAATGATCTACCCAACTACTTTTGAAGTCCATTACACAAGCTCTCAACATATCCTCAAGGGTCTGGATGGTGTGCTCTGCTTGCCCATCAGTCTGAGGGTGGAAGGCAGTCTCAGGTTCACTTAGGTACCTAAACCCCTCTGAAAAGATCTCCAAAACTGCAAAGAGAATTGCGTACCTCAATCAAATATAATAGATACAGGTGCCCCATGTAAATGAATAATTTCCTCAATGTACAACTTGGCATAGTCATCTCCTGAATATTTAGTCCTCATAGGCAATAAGTGAGCTGACTTGGTTAACCGATCTACAATTACCCAGACGAAATCTACTAGTTTCGAGACCTCAAAAATGCTGTGACAAAGTCCATATTGATCATCTCCCACTTCCACATAGGCAAAGCTATCTCTTAGGAAGTACCACCTAGTCTCAAATGTTCCACTTTAACTTGTTGGCAATTCAAACACTTGGAAACAAAATCAGCCACATCACGCTTCATATTATTCCACTAATATATAGTTTTAAGATCATGGTACATTTTTTTTAGAGCCCTCGTCAAGGATTCTTTTTTGCAATCCATCCATGTCTAGCACACATAACCTACCCTGATATCTTAAAATTCCATCACCACCAATTTCAAAAGACATCACCTTTTGTTGACCCACATCTTTCTTAATCTACATCAAGATGGGATCCTCAATCTGCTTCTTCTTAACTTCTGCATAAAGGGAATATTTGGCTATTTCCTGCACAATAGCCCCTCCTTGTTTAGAATCTAGAAGTCACATCCCTAGATTCACAAGCCGGTGAATATCTTTCACCATCTCCCTTTTTCCTTCCTTAACATGAGCAAGACTGCCCATAGATAATATAATGAGGGTATCTACCACCACATTCGCCTTACCAGGATGATAGTGCAGGCTCATGTCATAATTCTTCAACAGTTCCAACCAACGCCTCTGCCTGAGATTTAATTCTTTCTGCTAGAAAACATACTGTAAACTTTTGTGGTTAATAAAAATGTTAACATGTACCTCATAAAGATAATTTTTCCATATTTTAA
>NW_025876081.1:0-1423 GCF_002878395.1 Capsicum annuum
ATCGTCTTCGTATGGATCCTGAGCATCCTGGAAGTGTGCAATACTATCATCTTCGTCTGATCTTGCAGAATTATTATCTGTATTATTTATCTCTGGAACAGTTCTGTCTAAATTAGTGGGTTGTCCGTCTGGTTGTCCATTCATATGTTTATCTTGTGTCTGGTTGCTAAAGAATCCGTCTAAAGTCTGTTTGATTATAGTCTCTATTGTTTCATTTTTTCTTTTAGATATTAAAGTCTTCTTTAAAATCTTATTACCTGATCTTGTTAACTTATTTTTTGATGAAGAACATCCTTCATCTTCACTTTTTGGCAAAGTGACAGCCATTAGCGGGTTTGATTTGTCTTTACCAGTCACCGTTTGAACCAGACTAGCTGTACCAACATTCGGTACAGTGGATTTCTGAGCATTTAGTGGGAAATGCACAACCTTCTCATCCATTTTTTGAGGAGATGGAGAACTCTGAGTCTGAGTATGTGTTTGTGCATCTGTCTTGCTTACATTTGTCTGCTGGTTGAGTCTCACTTCTAATAATTGTATCTGCTTTATTAATCTAGTGTTTTCCATGAGGAGTGATTCTTTCTGAGCATTTAGCTTCTTGAAATTCTCCGTCATTGAAAAACAATGGTTGCAGAAAATAATCTTTCCAGTCTCTTTTTGCAAATTATACTGAGGTATTTGATCTGGGTTCTGTTTGAGTGATGGAGATTTATAATAGTTTGGTCCTAAATATCCTCTAGCATGATTGGTGGCTTCGGTAAAATCATTAAAACCTTTAAAAAGAGGGGCTTTAAAACCTTGTATTGAATTAACACTTCTAACCATGTTTGGAAAATTCCGTTAGTTTTTTCATGAATGACTACATAGTATTTAAACCTAGGCCTACTTTTTTCTGCCATGTAATGGCATAAAGAGTTCATGGATGCCATAAAATGATTACGGTTTTGTCTATTATAAGATATCCAAAGATTATCTACTAAACACCTTTGGGGTCTATCTAAAATGTAATCTGGTCTTACTCTAAATGATATGTTGCTCTCAGGGTAAGCAATTAAGTTAAAAGGTTTGAAGTGAATTCTTTTCATTGTTTCTAAAGATTCTAGTGGTCTAAAATTTAAATTACCTAACATTGTCTGTTGATATGAATCTGAAGACGAAGCTACACCCTTGCCTTTATCTGCAGGAGGTTGTCCTGTTGATCTCATGCTGAAAACAAATGAGTGAGATTAAACTTATTTATTTATTCCCAGTTGTAATCTACTTAACTGGTCTACTAATTCATTTTCTTTACCTTTTATATGTTCAAATACTATATTCTTATAAATAGATATGATGTCTGTAAAATTTAGCCATCTTCTTCTACTACTAGTTTTGTCATTTATTTTTTGATGAAATTTAACTATAGCTTCACAATCTGTTCTAA
>NW_025876082.1:0-1515 GCF_002878395.1 Capsicum annuum
TCCACAAAACCAAATTAGGGTTTTTCTCAAAGATCAATCCCCAAGAATAAGAAACCCTAGGTGTCTAATCCCAAGGCAAAAATTAAAGCTTTTCTCCACCAATCTTTAAGAAATCATCTACCCAGGTATGTAAAGTATTGATTCATGGGTTTCTTTCACCCATGAAGCTCAAGAATTCCATTTTGAACTCATGAATTGTGATTTCTATATGGTAAGTTAATTTTAATTATGTTGATGTTGTGGTATGAATCTTAAGTTGGAGTCTTTATGTACTTTTCAAGAAATTATGCTAGTATGTGGGTTTGGAAACTTTTAAATTGAGTTGATTAAAGTAACGATGATGTATGAACTAGTGTATATGCCTAACCCAAAGGTTGTGCATGCAATGTGTTTGATAAAATGCCCAAGAGAATAAGAATCATGCCTTAGGACTCAATTATGACCAAATTGATGAACCAAAGCTTTACCCTTATGTTCAAAATAACTTCTATGTTATTGTTATGCATTGAAATTATTTGATGGATTGTTCAGGAGATTAGCCCTATGAAATTATGACATGTTTATGCATTCCTATTCATGTACCCAAACTATGATAATCAAGTGCCTCATGAAATTCCCCAATCAGTGTATTATGGATTGTTGATTATGATCATGAGTCCAGGGAGTGTCATGCCTTGTCAGTTTCATGAAATCGATTCTTAGGGGTACTTGTACCCGACAATTTAGTTGTGTGCCTAGAGCCAGTGTTAGTTTTCAAGATACTCTCAGTCAAGCCATGTTTAGTAGAATTCAGCCAGTCTCATAACTCAGGAAAATTACGTAATCTCAGTAATCTCAGTCAGTTATAAGATCTCAGTAATATTTCATCAGTCAATGGAACTCAATGAACTCTGTCCAGTCAGTTCAGTATAATTAATTCAGTGTCTAATCAGATGTGAGTAGGATTCAGCACCAAGTGATCCCAAGGATGGGAACTCACCTGCGAGTAGAGAGTATGATTCTTAGAAGTAATCTATGCACTTCAGAACTACGTAGCCAGCATAGGTTGATACATCTAACCTGTTAGATGAGGGTTGACGAGGTGATATAACCTATTAGATGAGGGTCCCACCATTCTTCTTAGAGTACCTGTTAGATGAGGGATTACTCACAGCTTGTCCTTACCAGTGGTGCGGTATTGACACCATTCAAATTAGGGTTATAGATTGGACCCCAATACAATCATATTATCTTATTTGGGGCATGTCGGTTATATGACTACTTCCCATAGTTACAGTCTCAGTAATAAAACTCAGATAGTTTTACAAAATTTAGGATGGTCAGATACAGTCACTCAGCTCAGTATGGAACTCAGCTAGTTCTATAAAAAACTAGACTATCAGACACAATTTCTCAGTATCAGTATATCAATTATCAGAAATCCATGTTATCAGTATTCAGACTCAGTAATCAGTGTTGTTATAATCTCATTTATAGTTATGTATTCATACATGTATTCCCATGTTCATGTTACTT
>NW_025876083.1:0-3324 GCF_002878395.1 Capsicum annuum
TGTGAATGATTTTCAACAAATCAGAACTACGAGTAGCATTTTTTTTTATTAATCAACTTTCCTCTAATGCAATCAATACATGTTCCTATATCCCCAAAATCAAGAGAAGGTACCAATTTATCAACTCTATCCTTAGAGATATGACCTAAACGCCTATGCTACCACATATCCGATATTTTGTTTAAAATTATCGTTTAGACCCAACAATTTTAGAACTAAAAGAGTTGTATTCTTGATCAGGAAATTTTAAACAAACCATCAGATAGGATTCTATGACCAACAACTCGGGAGTTCAAAATAAAATTAACTTTTTTATTAAGAGAATTAAAATCATAACCAAATCTGTGTAAAACTGAAATAGAAATCAAATTTCATCTAAAAGACGAGGCATAAAGAGTATTTTCAAGAACAAGCTTATACCCAGTTTCTAAGTCTAAAATTACAGTTTCTATGAAATCTACTTCAACTTGGACATCTGTGGCGATTCTAATTTTTTTTGATTCCATTTTTGTTGGGTTCCTTTTATTTTTGAACCCCTGCAAGGAAATGGCAACATGTGCAGTAGCTCCACTATCAAACCATCAAGAATTAATGGGGACATGTACAAAGTGTGACTCAAAACAAACAAGATCTAGATGATTATTTTATTTTGACACCTTCTTAAAAGTATGATTATTAGGCCTTTCAAACTTCCCAGGTCCCTTGCAAGAGTTTGCTTTGGAGTCATGAGAAGCTAACGTGGCAACCTCACCTTTCTTCCTTTAATTTTTTCCTCTTCAACAACATATTTGGAGATTGACCAAGGTTCATACTGAGTATTATAGGTAGTTTTTATTTGGCTAAACTCAGCAGGCAAAGAGTTAAGAGCAGAGTGAACAATGTAAGTATCAGGAAGAGTTATTTCAAGAGTTTTCAATTTGGACTAAATGTGGACCATCTTAAGTATGTAATATCTAACACTCCCAGTAAAGTCATACCTTACCCCTGCAAGTTTATTTATTAGATCTCTAGTCTCAGCCTTATTGGATACAAGATACCTTTCTTCTACTTGGGCAAGAAACCTTTTGGTATTGATAGTTTTAGGCAAGCCACTTTTGAGGTGCTTAACAATCAACCTCCTAAAGACAAAGATGCATAGCCTATTAGATCTCTCCCACTTAGCGTTAAATTTTTCTTCAACAGTTGTAGTAGAATTAGTGAGAGCCAAAGGCTCATCCTCACGCAAGGCTTGATCTATGTCAGTCATGCTCAACGCAAATTCTAGATCTTATTTTTCGTCACTTAAAGTTAGATCCGATGAACCACAACTTCAACATTGTTATTATTTAAATAAATGATAACTTTTCACAACATAACATGAATGAATTTATCAAAATATCAAGGTATAAGAATAATAATCTTATCACAATGATGAATCCCGCAACATCGACAAGTAGCCCCCCTTTGGGCAGGGCAAGAAAATATTATCAATATTAGAAATCTATCCCCTTTGGGTAGATAAATTTACTAAATGAAAATATTTTCACATAATTAGGCTCATCACAATACTAATTTAAAACACACAATGTTTGTTCTAACTTAGTGATATCCCTCGAAATGGATTAAACAAGTCTCATAAAGTAAGGCAAATAGGTCACTTTGGTATACACTACTTACCCTAATTTATAAAATAAATTCAATCTCAGGGATTCAATATGCCATTGCTTTATTTACTCATGTGACACAAATATCATCAACATAAATGATAGCAAAATCTACCATAATATAAATGTCAATTTAAGAGATAATACTATTAAATACTCTCACTAATCCAGCAAATCAAATGACTCAACAACACCCATATTCTGAACATATTGCAATAAAAACTATGAGTCTTAGCCCCTAGTTAGTGGATCAACAAGCGTCAAATCAGTAGGCATATGTTCAATCACAATATCCTCCCCTTTATTGGTCCTAGGATAATCAGTCGATCTTTACCATGACTTTTGTTGTCCCGTCCCTTTTTTTTTTATTCAAAAGCATATTGATGACCATCCAAAATATTTAAACATCACATGTGGAAGTTCTTGTTTCAAAACACATGAAAACTTATGCAAACTACTCCCTTTTCAATAGTTTATTATACGGTGGTCATCTTTTCCATCAATCAAATGCAAATTCTTTATTAGGAAATATGAGCATTTGTAAATCAAGGAAGAAACCCTCTAATTCGTTTATAAAACATAACAATCCATAACATTGTTAGGACAATGAGTTTCGTAACAAGAGAGGTAATTACGCAAATCATGCTCTCATATAACTTTTCAAACTAACAACCCATGTACACATGAAAATAATTCAAGTTTAGGAAAAACAACCTCATAGTTTATATATAAAATTTCATCATAATATGGGGCTTACAATCCATGCTCTTCAATAATTTCAAAACCCATCTTATGTACGAAATTAAATATCTTAAATGCTTGTTTAATCGAAAAATTTATGCCCATAAAGTTAGGATAGTCCCACATACAAGAAATTTTACATTTTAAGATTCAACTATTCTGGTTCGCCTTGTAGGAAAGTAGAATCCATATTCTTTAGAATGATCTCGATAACCAATGATAAAAAAAAAAAACAAGCGAGGTTCTAAATTTAGTTTTATATATTTTATTTTTGCAGGACATTCCCAAACTCGAAAATAATTTAAACTGGATTTTCTATTGGCCCACAACTCAAAAGGGATTTTAGGGACATGATTAAGACTGTAAATGGATGTTTTAATACCTTCACCCGGACAAACTCACGTAAGTTAGATCTACTCATCATACTTCTCATCTTGTCTTTTAAAGTACGATTTCGCCTTTTAAGATAGTGAAAAGCTTTTGAAACAATTTTAATTTGCAAATACTAACAATATACTTTAAAACATATTTAAACACTTTTGGCAAGGAAAATAGTTTCAGATTTAAATTTAAGACGGAGTACGTTACGATCACTGTTTTCAATTATTTTTCTCATAAACTGAGTAATAGAGTTCAAGATCTATGTGAAAATCTCTGATACCAAGTGTTAAATTAACATATAAACATACCACAGATTCACATAAACCAAGAACAACTATAAAGTAAGGAATATGTGAGTAGAAAGATGCGTACCTTTGTCTGCCACTATATCATGTAACAGGAGATGGTTTGTCCGCCATTACAACATGTAACCGAAGACGAACAAGGTTGAGTCTTCCTCTCCTTTGCTTATGACGGCTGGCAACATATGGGAATACGTCTTATGTTAAAGCCAGGAGAGGGGACCTAGCCTTATATTTATAGGTTTAAAAGTCTTAAC
>NW_025876084.1:0-2235 GCF_002878395.1 Capsicum annuum
CTGATTCTCCTCTCTCGGGAGTGAGATACGTAGGCAACCTATTGTTGGTTCAGGGATCTTATTTCAAAAATCCAAAAAGGCTTTCTTCACTCTTAGAGTTGGTGTCATATATTTCTTTAATAGAAAATTGCAAAAAGATTTTTCTTTAATAGTTTCAATTTTCATATGAAATTCAAAATTGAAAATCCAAAAAAAGATTTTTCTTTGGTAATCATAGGTTTCATTTTGCATAGGGAGTTTAAACCTGAAAAATTCAAAAAGATTTTCGCCAATTCTTTTAACAAATTGTTATTTTATTTTCTTCTTAAAGTTTCAACAAAAAGAAAGAAGAATGGAAAAGAGTTTGATTAGCCATTTTGGAAAGACTTCACGAACTACGCATACCTAATTCTCCTCTTTCGGGGGTGAGATACGTAGGCGCCCTTTTAGGGTCCGGTGATCTTTTCATGAAAAAAATAAAGAGGTTTTAAAAAATTGTTGAACTCTAACTCATTTTCTATCTCTTGTCTAGTTAGTTTAAGGTGGTTGGTTTGTGGCATTTTGGCTGGTACTCCATATTGCTCCAAGTCACAGATAAAGTTATGGCCAACAAGGATACCGAGTTTGTTGTCAGTAATCAGATAGGGAGTTTGGGGAATGAGAATGTAGGAGCTAATGAAGAGATTCGAAAATTAAGGCAGCAAATGATAGAAATGCATCGAGCTTGGGCTAATGGGTTGCCGCGTCCTCCATTTCCCGCTGATAATCTGGAATATCTTTCTAGTTTGCCTCCAGTGTCACATGCACAATTTTCTATTTTGGTCGACACGCCACAACATGCATAAGGATCTACTCCAGGGCAACAGTATCCAAACACTTTCAATATTCATTTCCTCACTCCTCAATACAAAATTACCACATGCTCGTCTCCGCCTACTATTCATGATTTTGCAGCCCCACTCCCGTCTGAAGCTCCTACTTTTAATGTCAATCCAACGGTTGTGATTTCTCATTCTACAAGCGACCCTGTATTGAATATTTTAATGATCAGCATTATGCTCCCGAGCCCACATTTAAGTCTACTGGTCCTTACGACTGCACTCAACCGCCTGAATTTCCTTCTAACACTGAGAAGCCTGTTATGATAGAAGAACAAGAGAAAATGGCCAGAAAATTGAGAAGTTTGGAACTGACTATGAAAAACTTGCAAGGACTTAGGGGGTACAAAAGAGTCTCATATAAATATCTGTGCATGTTTCCAGGTGTACATATTCCTCTTGATTTTAAAATGCCGAAGTTTGAGAATTATGATGGACATGGCGATCCTGTAGCCCATTTGAGATGCTATTGCAATCAGCTAAGGGGTGCTGTAGGGAAGGAAGAATTACTCATGGCATATTTCGGTGAGAGTCTTTCAGGTCTAGCTTTAGAATGGTTTTTTGACCAAGACATCGACAAGTGGAACAACTGGGATGACCTGGCTCATGAATTTGTGCAACAATTTCAATATAATATGGGGTTAATTCCTGACAAGAAATCCCTGACTAATATGAAGAAAAAAAGTACTAAAACTTTCAGAGAGTATGCGATTAGATGGCGTGAACAAGCTGCTAGGGTAAAACCGCCAATGAAAACAAGTAAGATAGTGGAGGTTTTTATTCAAGCGCATGATGAAACATATTATCAATACTTGTTACCTGTATTAGGAAAGCCATTTATTGAGGTCCTCAAAATGGGGGAGATAATAGAGGATGGAATTAAGACCGGTCGCATTGTGAGTTTTGCAACATTGAAAGCGACTACTCAAGCAATTCAAAAAGGTTCGGGAGGTGTTGGAGGAAATAAGAATGATGAAGATGCATCTACCATTGTAGTTGGACAACAGGTACGGGCAAGAGGACCACACCATTATTACCCACAGGCTCAAACCCAAGTTTATGCCCAAGCGCCACAAAATCTTTCCCAAAATCCATTATATTCCATTACCCCACCTCCATATCAAGTGTAAAATGCACAACCGTATGTTCAATCCCCATCTTATCCACACTGGCGTACGCCAACTCTGCCGAGTCATCCTCCAACTCCACATACATACCGAAGCCCTTCTAGGCCTGGTTTTCAATTTAAGCCAAACAATGAAATGAGACAGAAGCTGAGGGATAGTTTCACACCAATCGGAGAGTCATAATCCAGTTTATTTTAGAGTTTGGTACAACGGGGCATGATCACTTCTCTCCTTGGGTATACTTCTGATCC
>NW_025876085.1:0-3507 GCF_002878395.1 Capsicum annuum
TACAAAGTGGAGAAGGTAAGGCCTAAAAACCTCATTCATATTAGCCTGAAATGTAGAAGGAGCATTGGATAGACCAAACGACATCACTAAAAATTCGTAATGCCCATCATGCATACGAAAAATAGTTTTAGCCACATTATCGGACCTTACCCGAATCTGATGATAGCCTGACAGTAAGTCAAGCTTAGAGAAACAAACAACACCATGTAACTCATCAAACAACTCATCAATAGTTGGAATTGGAAATCTATCTCTCACAATGATTGCATTAAGGGCTCTATAGTCCACACAGAACTGCCAAGTTCTGTCCTTCTTTCTCACCAACAACACTGGTGAAGAAAATGGACTCGTACTAGCCTGAATAAATCTTTCTCTAAGCATATCATCCACCATCTGCTTCATAATCTGCTTTTGGAAGTAGGGATAATGATAAGGCTTAACATTGACTGGTTCAGCCCCAGAATTCAAGTAGATTGCATGATCTTATGGTTGAGATAGAGGCAATCCTTGTGGTTTCTAAAAGACGTCCTCATAGGTTTTTAGAATAACCATCTAGTCCGGATTAATGGGATCAATAGGAGTTGTATCAGATTGGACCAATTGTAGACGAAAATAGGAAGATATTGCAACAGTGGCGGCATATCTGTGGAGGCTATGCAATTGTATTGGTTGGGCCGCATCTGGTGCATCTTCCTTCCAGTAGTATGTTTTCTCTTGAAATTGAAACTCAAACAAATGCGCTCTATAATCCTTAATCACCCGACCCAGCGTAGACAACCATGATACACCAAGCCCCACATCTGCACCATGCATTAACAATGTATATAAATCTAGAGTAAGACAACAACCCTGTACCACAAGAGAAGTTGAGGTTGCCACTCCATCACACCATAGTTGTTGTCCGCTGCCCACCACCATTGGAAATCTAGAAGTGGTATTAATGGGAAGTTGCAAAAATTTAGCCACCCTATTCTGAATAAAATTATCAGTGTTGCCCCCATCCAATAAAACCTGGACCCGATGCCCATTAATATGACCAACAAATTGAAGAGTAAAAGAAAAGTTTCCTCTGGCTAATGCATTATACGAAAGGGTGGAGTGCTCTTGGATCTCTAAGTACTGTAATTCTTCAGCCAAGAGATCGTCGGAGGCAAATTGATCCGGCAACATCGGCTCAATATCTGAACCATTCGTAAGTAAAAGTAATTGTGGGGGTACTTTACACTTGTGCCCAGCCGTGTACTTTTCTTCATAGTAGTAGCATAGACCACGTTCACGACGGCTTTGTACCTCGACATGGGATAAGCGTTTAAGGGGTTGACAATTTTGCAATTGTGTGGAAGTAGAGGGAATATGAGATGTAGTAAAATTTCGTTATGGTGCTGAGTTGGGGCTGGATAAGAGAGGGGTCCTCTATTAGCGAGAGCGGGTCGGAGCGACCCCTTCTCAGCCTGGATACGCTGCTCGTGGATATGGGCCTGGTTAACCGCCTCTTCATAACTTTTGGGCTCATGAGCAATAACAGAATTTTTAATATCTTCCCTTAGCCCAGAAATAAAAAGTTTTACCATTATCTCATCAGAGATGTCAGTGGTTTCATTTGCAATTGCCTTAAATCTAGCCTGATACTCAGATACGGTAGTTACCTGTTGGAGCTTCGCCAAACGGCCCTCTTCTGATTCAGGCCCCTTTTTTCTTAAAACGACTCATGCCTTCTCAGCAAAATGATCCCATCCTACCAATTGCTTGTTCTTGAATAACCACCGGTACCACTCCAAAGCTTCACCATCAAGATAAAAGGACGCCAAGGTCAGCTTGTACGTTTCTGTGATTCCATAGAAATCAAAATAACGTTCAGCTTGGAAAATCCATGCCTCCGAATGCTTCCTTGAAGGAGAGCTAGCTAGAAGAAAAACATATTTTTATTATATCAAATTATTTAATTGTTATAAATTAAATTGATTTTTAAATATCCGGTGCGATGTTTTTAAAATGTCATTTACTTTAATAAAAAAATGCATTTAGCAGCCTAACTATGCTGCGTGCTAATGAGCTAATAGGAAATATTTGTTAATTGTAATTTGCAGCCAACCTGCTTAATTGAAAATGAAAATTTATCATTTCAGAGTACAGAACCTAAATATAACAACATATTAAAAAACATACCAATTTATGCCATTGGTTCGAAAAGTGACAATAATGGGCTTTGTGCACAATGTCCTTTTTTCAGTTTGGACGTCGTTAAAATAGTTTAGTGCACTTTTTAAGTGCACTATCCATTTTTTTTATGGATAGTGCACTAAATAAGGGTGTCAAATGGGCCGGTTTGACCAGGTTGATCCGGCCCGGTTTAACTCGGCCCGATCAGCCCCGGGCTGTGTGAAAAATTTTTTTGGGCCCGATTAACCCGGTCTTGGATCGTCGGTTAACCAGCCCGATTATATTTTAAAAAAATAGTTTTGTGACCGTTGGGCCCAACGGCTATATGGCCGTTTGGACCAAAAAATGGCTATTTTGGCCCTTTTAATTTTAAAAATAATAATAATAATTTAAAATATTTTTTAAAACACTAAAAAATCCCTATAAGTACCCTACACTTTCAAATCATTTTTCACATAATTTTTATTCTCTCAAATCTAATTCTATCTCAAATCTCAATTTTCAAATATTCTATATATCTCCTAAAGTGCTCAATTTTATTTTTTAGTTTTGCGATTACAAAGTACGAGTGAAAGTTTCTAAAGTCGCAACTTTCGGATACTTCCAAAATTTGTTATTATCATTTCATCTCTTACTTTTAATTTTTAATTAGTGTATTAATTGTTGAATATTTGATTTTATTATTTTTATGTATTTTTAAAAAAATTTAGTTTGATTTATAATTTTATATTATGGATAAATTAAGAAACCTTGCCAGTAAAAGTGTCAAAATTTTATCCCGAAAGTGGTAGTGGTAGTAAAAACTAAATTACTGGCGGTAGAGATAGTTCAAGTAGTAGATATACCCGTGTGCCTCCGGTATCGCTTAGTCAACCTTTTGAGGAAGGAGTAGGTGTAGGTGTTTACGATATGAATTATGCAGAAGCTCAGGAAAATTACGGTATAGAAGAAGAAAATGAAGCAGTTATGATTAATTTAGAAGAAGATGATGAAAATATTGGTGAGACACCTGCAGTAAGAAATGCTAATGTTAGATTTGAATTGGTTAATCTCCCTCCCTGTCCTCCTCGTGCCCCAAGAGCTCGTAGAACAACTAATATCCATGGCAATTTTTTACACGTATAGAAGGAGAGACTAAGGTGCAATGCAATATTTGTCAACAAGTATATAAGCATAAAAGAAGAGGCAATCAAGGGGGTACGGGTACGGTAATAAGACATATAAATGATAATCACAAAAAAGAGTTATTTATTGCACGAAGTGGTGAGGCTGTTGGTGCGCCAACACAAACTAGAATGGATCCAACAATCGATCAGGTAATTAAGAATTATAATAAATTGAGGGACC
>NW_025876086.1:0-2250 GCF_002878395.1 Capsicum annuum
GGACTATTATCACTTCAACACGATACATTACTTTAATATTATATATAAGAGAGAATATCAATTTTTGGTAGTCCTCACTAGGTTATTATAGTAATTTTAGTTAATTTCTAATCCTCTTAAATTGTAACACTTTGAATGATAAAGATGAAGCTATTTATCTTCTTTTTTTGCCATATGGACATTTACACTTGGTTCATGAAATGAGAAACTATTATTTAATTTTTTTCTTGTAACTTCTATTGTTTAACTATTTTTTTCATTTAAAAAAATAATAATTAGGAGTAAAGGAAGGGAAATTAAGGAGGGGATTACAAAGCAGAAAATGAAACACATACCAATAAAGTGAAAATTCAGATTCTCAATCAATTGAACTATTTAAATTCTCATGTTGTTTAACTAATCGGTAAATCATTCTTTGAAGCTTTCATTATAATATTTTGTTTCTCATGCTTACATATTATTTAATCAAGTCAATTACAAATTTACTTCATGCTTCATGAATCATCTTTCAATGACATTATTTATTCGAGATTTTAATAATAGTTAGCTGACAGAAAGATTCAAAAAATTTTATTTTGACTAATTTTTGTTAGCTTTTAATCAAAATTGATTATTTAATTAACTTTAAAATATTAAAGTAGTATTAACAAAAATGATATATGAGCTTTTATTTAACATAGTTTAAAACTAAAAAATATATTATGATTGTGCAGTACTTCCACCACCTTTTCCCTTTTTTTTAGTATTTATATTTAATAATTTTATTTTCTCTATGAAATAAGTTCATACAAATACCTTAAAAATGAAGAAAGAAGTAAAAGAAAGTGGTTAAAATTAGTAATTCTATGGGGTTATATTTTATCTTGTCAAATTGATTATGTTTTTCATGTATTTTCTAATTATTTTTTTATGATATGAATAGAAATAAAATTTTTGTTCGACAGTTTTATTCATTTTGAAAATATTTGGCATATCTAATATACTAAAAATTAAAATTCTTGATAATGTTAAAAATTAAGGTAGTGATATGAATAAAGATCAAATTATTTTTAAAATCTCTTCTTTTTGGTTAATTGAGAATTAATATTTCTTAGCATAAAGTGTATATAAAAAATTAATTGATTATCGATGTTCATTTTGATGAGTTTATTTTTTTCTTAATTTAATATAAAATTTAGCTTAAAGCACAACATTTAACTAGCATTAATTCTTGCCTCATGAACTTATACATAAAATTATATATTTTCCACCATAGACAAGAAGACTTGAGGAAATCAATTGATCCTTTTGATAGCTTTTTCCTTCTCCTGATTGTAGAGAAGAACTCGAACTGAGAACATTAGAAAAGGAAGGAAAAGGTATCAAAATTTCTAAAATATATTTCTAGCTATAACCAAAGAAATTATATGTTCAAAAATTCATAAATTCATAATATGCCATATGACCTGGAGGTCATGCAAGGTAAGGCTGCGTACGATAGTGGGGCCCTTCCCCGGACACCGCGCATAGCAGTAGCTTTAGTGCATCGGGCTGTCCTTTTATTTTAAATCATGTTATTACATAAAACATCAATTCACTTACTTATATATAACAGAGAATAAGATAAGATTTGGTAGTCCTCACAAAAAAAAATTATGCAATAAAATTGCTATATGTGTCTTTTATTTTTCCCTACATATTATTATTATTATTTTTATCTGCACTTCATTATTTAATGATCATTTTTATTTGAACCGTTATATTAAATTATATATAGTAATTTCTTGTAAATCCCTCCTTGTTCCCTGTTAGATTACTTATTCTTTTTTGTATATATTTCTTATAATAAATTTAATTATCTTTTAATTTATTTTAGTGAATTTGTTAATTTTCTAAAACTATGACATGTGATTGATAAAGATGAAGTATTTCCTTCTTAATGTAGACACGTGGTTTTTAATCCTCCTCGAATTTTAATTTATTTTTGATATTAAATATTAATATTTGGTATAATATTATTTAATTTTTTATTTTATTTTAATTTTAATAAAGTTTTAGTTAAAAAAATCAATAATTAAATATATTTTTATTTTTATCCTAATTTTAAATATATATATATATATATATATATATACACTATTTATTCTAAATATTAATAAATAAATTAGTAGTTTTAATACTATTTTGTTATATTTATTTTTGTCTATTTATAAATTGTTATTATGTTTTGATTAATATAAAATTAATTAATTATTATATTTATTGTTATTA
>NW_025876087.1:0-3605 GCF_002878395.1 Capsicum annuum
TACCGAGCCTACTACATGTTCAGAACCTTGTAAAGATCTTAGATGGATAACAGCTATGAAAAGTGAAATTGATGCTCTTACTTTTAACCACACTTGGGATGTGGTTACACTACCTGAAGGTAAAAAACCTATAGGGTGCAGGTGGATCTATAAAGTAAAGTACAAGGCCTCGAGAGAGATTGAAAGGTTTAAGGCTAGGTTGGTAGCTAAAAGATACAACCAAAGAGAGGTCATAGACTGCACAGAAACTTTTTCACCAGTAGTTAAAATAAAAATAGTTAGAACTGTGTTAGCTACAGCAGCAAGGAAAAAATGGTTTATGCATCAGATGGATGTCTTCAATGCCTTCTTGAATGGTGATCTCACTAATGAAATATACATGAAGCTGCCTGGAGGATTTGCAAGCCAGGAGGAGAATACAGTATGTAAACTTGTCAAATCCTTATATGGATTTAAACAAATTCTTAGATAATGGAACAAAAAATTGTCAGAAGCTTTGCTAAAACATCAATGTACAAAGCAAGTATGATCCATCCTTGTATATAAAGAAAACAAATGAGGGCATGGAACTGATTTTGGTGTATGTTGATGATATGTTGATCACCTGTGAAAGTTTAAAACTGATAGAAGAAACAAAGGCAACACTGCAGCAATCCTTTAAGATGAAAGATCTCGGAGAATTAAGATACTTTCTTGGCATAGAGTTTGCTAGGTCTGATAAAGGAATCTTAATGCACCAAAGAAAATATGCATTAGAGTTACTGGCTGAACTAGGTATGGGAGTTGCTAAGCCTGCTGTAACACCTTCAGATTACAAGGTAAAGTTGACCACAAAAAAGTTTGATGATCATGTTAAATACTTACAGTCAGGTGAGGATCCCCCAGCAAACCAAGAAACCTATCAAAAATTTGTTGGAAAACTATTGTACCTAACAATGACAAGGCCAAATATTTCCTTTAGTGTTCAAACACTAAGTCAGTTTCTTCAAGGTCCAAAAAAGTCTCATATAGAAGCTACATTAAGGGTAGTGAGGTATATAAAGAATCAACCAGGTTAGGGTATCCTGTTGTCTAGTAGTGCTAATGAACGTGTGAGTGCCTACTGTAATGCTGACTAGGCATCATGCCCTCAAACAAGAAGGTTTATTACTGGTTATCTTGTAAAAATTGGGGATTCAACAGTCTCTTGAAAGTCGAAGAAACAAGCTACTGTGCCTAGAAGTTCAGCTAAAGCTGAATTCAGAAGTATGGCAGACGTAACAGTTGAACTAATATGGGTCTTAGGTCTGGTGAAAAAGATTGGCCTAGACATAACCCTTCCAGCAGAGATATACAGTGACAGTAAATCAGATATACAAATAGCAGCCAACCCGGTGTATCATGAAAGAACTAAACACATAGATATTGACTGTTATTTTATCAGGGAAAACATCTTGCAAGGAACTGTTTCAACTAGATACATATCAACACAATATCAACCTTCAGATTTGTTCACAAAAGGACTTAACAGAGTATAACACACGTATCTAAGCTCCAAGCTAGGAATGTGTGACATATTCACCCCTTCCTAGCTTGAGGGGGAGTTTTAAGAGAAGAGGAAGAAAACAACTTTAGGATGTAATGTAGTCTGCACAAGTATATAAGTGTTTTCAAGAAGTTCGTTATAACTAACTAATGGATAGGTAGTTAACATATTTAGTTAAGCCTAGACTTGTTAGCATACTATAAATACCTACTACTTGGATCATTATGTTTACCACTTTATTTCTAATAAGAATTACTACTCTTTCTCTGAGATAATACTCAATTCTTTAGCTCCCCCCTTCTTCCTCCTTTCTTCTCCTATTTATTATTTCCATTCTCTGCTTGACTGGGTTCATAGTGTCAAATACACCTGAATAATTACAGAAGGTCATAGACATGCAGCATAAAATTGCTAATATGAGAAATGTGTTCGAGAAAATAAATTTATTGCTCTTGACAAATCCAATTAATATAGCTTATGAACGAATTTAAAACTTTTTATATTTTTCAATATACCCCAAAAAAATATGTATATTATTGAATTCTTTGATACAAGTTATTTTTCCAATATAACTAAGGACATTCAAAATTTGTCTATCTTGTAGTCTATTCTTTCTATCTCAAATTAATTTACTCCTTTTATCTCAAATTAATTTTCATTTTAATCTCCATCTCAAATTAATTATTATTTTAACTCAGAAAGATTTCCAAAATAATTGTCAATTTTATAGATGTGAATGGAACAGGACAGGACCGGACAAGCCTAGACTCGTTAAGATTTTAACATGACTCCTCGTTTCACCTTGTCCCATTTCACTATTAAACTAAATATCTTTTTACAGTAATATATTTAATATTATCAACAAAAATTTGTGGCCCCCAAAGGAGTGGTTGAGTTGGTTTGAGGGGGACTTCCCATAGCGGAGGTCGCAGGTTCGATCCACCCCTAATGCCTTCTCAATTGAGCTCGTCGCACAGGGTTTACCTAGTGCGGTTTATATCTTCTGTGTGATTTGCGAGCTATTGCCCCTAATGCCTTCTAAATCGAGCTAGTCGCACGGGGTTTACCTAGTGCGGTTTACATCTTCTGTGTGGTTTGCGAGTTATTGCACAGTGAGGAATTTACCCAGTGCTCACCCGAAGGGCAGAGGCTGTGGCAGAGGGTGTAACAAACAAAAATTTGTGTATATTTTAAAAACACAAACGTGTATATTACTAAAACTCCAAATATATAAAATGACAAAGAGAAATTTAATAGAGAAAAGAAATGTTTTCCCCTTGAACTTGTCCGCTCAACTTACTTTAGCACTTAAACTTAACTTTCGTTTATTTACCCCCCTTAACATCTTTAAAGTGTATTAAAATCCCCCTTTAACTGCCCGCGTGTAAATAAACATTGTTGGGCGCGTTAAAACTCATTTTTTATCTATTTAATTTCTTTTAAATATTTGTTTAAAGAAAAAAATGTGTATATTTGTAAAAAAAAATCACTAATATTATATTTAAAATATAATTGAATTTTTTTTTAAAAAAAATAAAAAATGGACACCTTTTATTCTTTCTTCTCCAAAACATCAACAACACTCAGATTCCTCCATTAACAACCTCAAATTCATTCTCCATCAACACTCTCCTTAAATTTTTTTCATTTTCCTCCATTAACACCACCAAAGAACAACCAAAAAGACAACAAATTAAAAAAAAAATATCTATTGAACACCTTTTATTCTTTCTTCTCCAAAACATCAACAACACTCAAATTCCTCCATTAACAACCTCAAATCCATTCTCCTTCAACACTCTCCCTCAATTTTTTTTATTTTCCTCCATTAACACCACCAAAGAACAACCACAAATACACTAAATTAAAAAAATTTCTCCATTGAACACCATCTCAAACTTCAATCCAACTCCCTCAAAATTTGGACAAAAATTGAATTAAATTGATGATTTTGTCTTTGAACCACTAATCATCAATGAAATTTCTTTTAATTTCTACTTTTTTTTTTTTTTTGTTAATAAGATAATTTTTGAAATACTTTTTAAAACTCAAACTTGAACCAGAAATAAGAAAAAAAAAA
>NW_025876088.1:0-1156 GCF_002878395.1 Capsicum annuum
AAGGTTTAATAGAGTAATAATAAACATAAGAGAAAAGTCATAAAAAATCCCCTAACTTGTCCTCTCAACTCACTTTAGCACTTAAATTTAACTTTCATTTATTTACCCCCTTAATAACTTTAAAGTAAATTCAAGTCACCCCTAAAGCTGACGTGGCCAAAAAAAAAAGCGAGTGAATTTTTATTTTTTTTTAAAAAGGGCCACATTATTATTATTATTATTATTATTTAAAAAAAAATCAAGGAAGGGCATGAACTTCATCTTCTTCGACCGGAATGCCTCAAATGACAAAATCTCAACCGCGAACAAAATCAACTCGATACTAAGAAATAGCAAACGGACAGATCAGATTCTCGCATAACCCGACCTTGTTTCACCCGCTCCCGTCGAATATCACCGGAATCAGACCATAACCCGCTCTCGTTTCTCATTGTTTCTTCTCTCTCTCCCCCTCCGATTCTCCTCTCTCGTCTCAATGTTTCTTCTCACTCTATCCCTCCGATTCTCCTCTCTCCCGTCTCACTGTTTGTTTTCTCTATCCCTTCGATTTTCCTTTCTCATTTAATCTCTTTTCTCCGATTTTGTGTGTGCAGTATGTGTACGATGTTCGTTGCCAGGGAGAAAAAGGAGAAAAAAAAGAATAAAAAAGGGGGGGTGAGGTCTGTGAAGAAGAAGAACGAAGGGGGTGGGGTGGGGGGTTGTGAAGAAGAAGAACAAAGGGGGTGGGGTCTATTTTATTTATATAAAATATATATTTTTTCTTTTACAAAAAACATATATAAAAAGTAAGTGTAGGATTTTTTTAAAAATTGTAATTTCTTACGTGGCAATGACAAGACACTGATTTGGCAATGACGTGGCGCGTGTGTAGTGCACTCTCCATGTGAGAGTGGGATTTTGATTTTGAGGGTGAATTTAATTCACTTGAAAGTTGTTAAGGGGGTAAATAAACGGAAGTTAAGTTTAAGTGCTAAAGTGAGTTTGGAGGACAAGTTCAGGGGGGAAAAGATATCTTTTCTCTAAACATAATCCTATACGAACATGTGTTGCTCCACCTTTAATCAGAGGTCTCGAGTTTGAGCCTGGGTATGGAGAAAATCCTGATGGGAGCTTCTGATTTGAGTTCAAGTTTTGCTCTTTTGCTAGCTTAATTGAT
>NW_025876089.1:0-1067 GCF_002878395.1 Capsicum annuum
TTTTTTTTATTACACAGCTAAAATTTGTTGAAACATTTAAATAAAAGGGTTTCTAAAGACATAAGAAGTTATCCTAGGATAGAAAAGAAATTTTGCTGAAATAAAAGGCTTTTAATATTGTCTTTTTAAAAAACTTTAAGCTTGATGCCTCGAAATTACTGAAAACTTGGTCCACACCAAATTTGTGCAATCAATAAATTTTACTAATTTAGAGAAAAATAATTGGAGAATCTTAAACTGTTTCGTTATGAATATTTAGATCTCTCTTATTTTGGTTCACATGATTACAGGAGTAGATATGGTAAATTTATCTAGATTACATAAAAGTAACGACAAGAACATAGCTTTCATTCAATTATAAATAACAACATTTATTCTTTTGCGTCCTTTCACGCGTTTGTACAAGTGTCATGCATAACACGCTAGATTATCAACCCTATATAAACGCTTAATGGGTTCAATTCATTTGTGCATCGAGTTTTCTTACTTCACATCCTATCTGATAGATTTGAAGAAACTCGATAAGAAAGAGGATGGCAGACCAATTCGCTCAATACGTTGCCGATTTGCGGCAATCATTAATAGATGAGGTTTTACCTTTTCATGTTGATTCTAGATATGTAGTGTTTCACAAAATCAATAAGTCTTTTCATCTATCCTAGTAGTGAATAGATTTATTTGGTACTTATTGCTGGTTGGAGGTGACAGATATTTCGTGATATTAATCGAGATGCACGTAAACTAACCTAAACACCACAATTTTTTATTTTTTATTTTTAAATCAGTAAGGCATTGTTTTTTTCTTTTCATTTTTACCCTATTTTGAAAAAATCATTCAACAACTACTTTCTTTTTCGAACATTTGATTAATGGCAAGTTAGTAAATACTTGTTCGAGCTAAAAACCACTAGAATGAGTTTTTTCTATTCAAAATGAAAACTATTATTTTGTGTATTTGCAGCGAATTCTTGATGGGCAATTTCTTGAACTGGAAAGGTATGTAGCCGACACCCCGGGCCGTCTCGAGGAAATTTGTGCTGTATATTTCAGACATGCTGTTAAGTTTA
>NW_025876090.1:0-2313 GCF_002878395.1 Capsicum annuum
AAGGGTGATTTACAGATACAAAATTATAAAATAAGTGGTTAACCATGTATCTTTGTTATGTCTACGGACGCTAAATGAATAAGCAATTGGCATAACAAAATCAACGCTAAGGGATTCAAAATTTAAATGAAAATAAGCAAAATAAAATTAATCAATTTCAAGCAAAGCCACATACAAAAATATTCAGAGTAATACAAGGTTAGTAAGCAAGATGAATGATAACATAAAGAAGGTAAGGGGCTAGATACTGTAAGTTCCTATTAAAGCGAGTAACTCTAAGCGACGTAGACCCCCCAAGCTCTTGTCCTATGACCGTTGACTCGATCTTCGGGTCAAAATGGAGTTTCAATTGAAACTCCAACTCCCGAGTTCACATGAAAAATAAAAGATAAGGATTAGCAAAGATTAAATAACTTGATAAGGTAAGAATGAAAATCAGAGAATTATTAAATAAGAGTTACTAAGATCAGATCATGCTATTTGTTTCTTCTTATGAACTCAGCCACGTGACTAAACAGAGAACACAGAATCATGACATACACTTCAATCATGTGAATGTTTATACCCCATATAATTTAGCTAAACTCAATATCAAATGAAAAACACCCCCTGATGTTAATATGCATGCAATAGCCCAATCTTTCGGGACTCTCAGAGAAGTATTATTATGTACAAAACTCCATCACGATAATTAATACACACAAAGTAGGTCAAAAAGAATAAAACGAGATATGATAAATAAATAAAATGACTACTAGCAGTCAGATTACATGTTCCTCACACTTACCAATTTATGGGCACATGATATATCTGCTAGTTCAATAATGTTTTCCATGCATGTAAGAAATAATTGTTTTAAAAAGGGAAAGCTGGAAAGCTACGTGCACAAAAATCTCCCTATCTTTAGCAAAGAAATTGACTATGTAGATGCCATATTTTGGCATAAGCAAAGTTCGATTTGGATGTTGTGAATACAAATCCATTCACCGTTTTAGAACCTCATAAAATATGCAATCGATTGTAAAGAAAGGGGTTGGAAAAGCCATGACATTAGAATTCTAGTTACCAAATTCACGGGTAGATTACCACATCAGTAAAAACTCATTATCGAAATCGAACTAAGGCAAACAAAATTTTTGAAAGTTTCCAGCAAAATGGATCAAAGGACAGGGGGGGGGGGGGGAGTAAGGGTTCACATATTCAAACTCAAGATTTATTTCAGTTGAGACTTAACTTGAAATTAGTCACAAATTCTCGTCAATCTAAATTCACCTAAGCACTCTTAAAACTCAAAATTTTAAACCCAATAGTTGGAAAAGATTCTTAATGTTGAATCGCCAGAGATGACGTTCGGTGGGACACATGATATCTTACATGGATTACCCAAATACAAATAATAGAAGAGGATAAAAACTAATAGTGAGATAGAACTCTATAATGGAAGGAAGAAAGGATCAGCCAGTGGTCATTGAAGTAATGCGTCAAAGTATAATCATTTTCATAACTATGAAATCATTCGTAAGTGCAAACAAAGCATAATAGATAAAGGACCGGATTAATATTTATTTTTAGGTTTGAAATTAGGATAGAATAACTAAAGGCAGCGCTTGAAATAAACTAATTGAACTACACTTGTCTTTAAAAATCCGATTCAAAAGGAGATTTTCCGAAATACTGAAACGAAATAACCACGTCATTGACACATTATTATGAAAACATAAAGTCACAAATCAGATACTTTTATGGAATCAAAAATTTATACTCAGTTATTAAAATTCAAGAAAACACCATGGCTAACAAACTTGACAAAATTCACGTAAAGATTTATTTTCTAGAATCAATGGCAATAACTTAAATTTTGATCTAAATTACACCAACACAACATGTCAATGGAATCAAAGCAGTATGAAAGAAGGAAGATGAAAGTGAGACGAAAGGACGAATTCGTACCTTATGTTGGGCAGCACATGAGGAGCTTTCCTTCAGTTATTCCGACAATGAACTTGATCTTCGAACTCCACTTTAACAGGACTTGTAAATAATGAAAAAGTGAGAGTGTGATGAATAGGAGCTGATATTGCGTGTTATGTTTTTGTGAACCACTTTCCCCTTTTTCCTCATCAAAAACTTGTCCTCAAATAGGTAAAAATGTGAGTATTTATATGCGAATCCAGACTTGAAAGTACGAATTTGAAACCAAAAAAAGTTCAAGGAAACCAATGGCCAAATCAAAAGGGATGTATTTGACATTCAAAAGTTGAAAGGGCTTCACGAGTTTGGACGATTTTGTGCATTTAATGCAAATTTAAAATA
>NW_025876091.1:0-2700 GCF_002878395.1 Capsicum annuum
CACTTTAATTTTTTAATTTTTCGTTTACAAAGTACGAGCGGAAGTTTCTAAAGTCGCAATCTTCGAATACTTTCAAAATTTGGTATCATTGTTCCATCTCTTACGTTTAATTTTATTTATTGTATTAATTGTTTAATATTTATTTTATTATATTTGTGTATTTTGAATAATTTTAGTTTAATTTAATTTATATTATGAATAAATTAAGAAACCTCGCTACTAAAGGTGTTAAAAAAATTTGTCCCGGAAGCGGTAGTGAAAGTAAAAAGCGAATTACTAGCGGTAGAGGTAGTTCAAGTAGTAGATATACCCCTGTGTCTTCGTCTCCGGTACCGCTTGGTACACCTTTTGAGGAAGAAATAGGTGTAGATGCTCACGATATGGATTATGTAGAAGCTCAGGAAAATTACGGTATAGAAGAAGAAAATGAAGTAGATGAGGTTAATTTAGACGAAGATAATGAAAATATTGCTGAGACACCCGCAGTAGGAGATGCTAACGTTAGATCTGAATCGGTTAATCTCCCTCACCGTCCTCCCAGTCTCCCAAGACCTCATAAAAGAACTAGTATTGCATGGTAATTTTTACGTATATCAGATATTGAGGTGCAATGCAATATGTGTCAACAAATATATAAGCATAGAAGTGGTGGAAAACAAGGGGTATGGGTACGTTTACGAGACATATAGCTGAAGATCACAAAAGAGAGTTAAATATTGCACAAGGTGGTGGGGATGTTGGTGGGCCAACGCAAACTAGAATGGACCCAGTAACCAGTCACGTAGCGAAGAAGTATAATAAATTGAGGGACCGGGAAGAAATAGCTAAAATGGTAGTTGTGGGTTGTTTGCCTTTTAGTTTTCCTTCTTCTGATGCCTTTATTCGTTATATACAAGCAATTTATAATCCTATGTTTAACGGTATTCCTAGAACTACTTGTCGGTCTGATATTTTTAGACTCCATTCATAATATTGTTTTTATTTATCAACATTGTTAAAAAATATTCAATGTAGATTGTCCCTAACTTCTAATCTTGATCGTGCTGTAAATAAAAATAATTATTTAACCGTTACTTGTCATTGGATGGATAGTAATTTTGTGATGCAAAAACGTATTCTTGCTTTTTTATATGATGAAGATCGTAAACATACTAGACAATTTATTGTTGATTCTATTGTTAAAATTGCCGGATATTATGGTATCGAAAATAAAATTTTATGTATTGCTTTTGATAATGCTTCTAACAACAAGACTGCTATAACAAAAATAAAATCTACGCTATCTCCACCCTTGCCTGAAATTTTTCATATTAAGTGTGTATGTCATATATATAATTTAATTGTAAAAGATGGTCTTGAGTTTTTTGAGCTTTATATTGAAAAATTCGTCTTGCCGTTGGTTTTATTCAAGGAAATAATCATAAATCGAGAATTAGAGAATTTAAAGTTAAATGTCAAAAAAATGGACTTACACCGATTTTGAAACCTGAGGAAATTGATACTAGATGGATTTTTACGTATGAATTTTTAAAAACTTGTTATAAATATAGAATTCCTATTACACTAGCTTTTAACCAACATTGCGATTCATTTGCTAATTCTGCTGATTGCATGCTAAATAATTCTGATTGGGTTGTAATTAATGATCTTGTTAAGTTTTTAGAAAAATTTTATGTAGCTACGGTTGAATTTTTCGGTGCTTATTATCCTACTGTTTGTAATATTTTGGCATATATAGCCGATATTTCTGGTTTACTCAAAGAATATAAAAATAAAGAAGGTTATAAAGAAGTTTTTGACGCCATGTTTACGAAATTTAAAAAATATTTTTTCCCGATTCTCCCTATTTACTTGGTTGGTGCTATGCTAAATCCGTGCATGAAATATAATAATATGTGTCACTTTAGTACTCTTATTTATACTAATTTATAAATAAATACTAACTATGATTCTGAACAAGTACAACCTGATTTATGGACAGCTACGGCTGATGCAAAGGATTACATAGAAAAATTATATAATCACTATGCTGATTTATTTGATTTAGCCGTACCTACAAATATTACTCCAACTGTTGCTCCTCATCCTTCCGAGGAGCCATCATCTTCTAAAAGGCCGGCACATAGTGGTTTTTCTGATTCGTTTTATGATTTAAATTGTTGGAATAGTGTTGATCAGAGAACTTACACATCAACATATCGAGAAGAGCTGAAATATTATCTTCGGATTGCACCAGAGGATCGTAGATGACGGATCAACACATTGGATTGGTGGAGGAGTAATGAAACACAATATCCTGTGCTTTCAAGATTAGCTAGATATATCTTGAATGTTCCAATGTCAACCGTTGCACTAGAGAGCACCTTTAGGCAAGGACGACAGCAGCTTGGAGACAACCGACACTCATTGGGAAGCAATGCAATGAATGTTCTAGTTTGCCTCTGAGATTGGATTAGAGCGGAAAGAAGAAACCAAGGAATGTAACCGGAGCTGAGCGACAAGCTGAAACTTGAAGAAATTATGACTTCACGGGAGAACTCAGCAGAATCAAATCCAATGCATGGTTTTGCCCTCGTTGACTTTGACTATCCTATGCAAGTTCCCATTAATATTAACATGAATGAGTTGGAAAAAATGATGCATAATTTATAGATTTTTCATTCATGTAAATTATAAATTTTGGATCATTTTGCAATCAAT
>NW_025876092.1:0-1138 GCF_002878395.1 Capsicum annuum
CGTCTCCTTATAAATGTTGCTTGAATTACCCAAACAAGGAAGTGCTTCTCCTTACAAATGTTGCTGGAATTATCCAAACAAGGAAGTGCGTCTGCTTACAAATGACGATCAAATTACCAAACAAGGAAGTGTGTCTCCTTATGATAGCGCTTGAATTACCAAAATAAGAAAGTGTGTCTCCTTACAAATGTTGCTTGAATTGTCAAAACAAGGAAGTGCGTTCCCTTATAAATATTGTTGGAATTAGCCAAACAAGGAAGTGCGTCTCCTTACAAATGTTGCTGGAATTACCCGAACAAGGAAGTGCGTGTCCTTACAAGTTCCAATCGAATTACCAAACAAGGAAGTGCGTCTCCTTACAAATGTTGCTTGAATTATCAAACAAGGAAGTGCATCTCCTTACAAATGTTGCTTGAATTTCCCATACAAGGAAGTGCATCTCCTTACAAATACCTCTTGAATTACCAAACAAGAAAGTGTGTTTCCTCATAAATGTTGCTGGATTTACCAAATAAGGAAGTGCGTTTCCTTATAAATATTGCTGGAATTACCCAAACAAGGAAGTGCATCTCTTTACAAATATTGCTAGAATTACCAAAACAAGGAAGTGTGTCTCCTTACAAATGCCGCTTGAATTACCATGGGTTTGAATACCAAATATGTGCAGCAACATTGCCTCTTGCATTTGTAGAAGTGAGAATATTACGGCCCTTGATGTTTCGGCTTTGAAATCCTTGATTCGAAGTTAGCATGTGTTCCTATTTCATATAAAGAAAATTTGTTAGTTTAAAAACATGGTGGTTGATTTGTGGCTTAGATTTCACGGTAATCGCTTTTGCCCCCATAACATTTAACCTTGCTTCCAACCATTAACATAGGTCGTTGACTTGCTGCATCATTGACCCAAACTCAGATTATTAAGAGTGACTTTGAAACAAACACAGTATCTCTGCTTTGCCATGCTCCTCAAATAAACCCTTTGAACCTTGGTATTTTCATGAATTCCCAGACTTATTTGTTGACAAAATTTGTATGGCTTATTTCGGCTAACAATCATGTCTCTTTTATGTGCTGACTTTTGTCTTGCTTTGTGCAATTGGAGAAGCTGGTAGCAGTTTTGAAATATTTCCTCACTTGT
>NW_025876093.1:0-2090 GCF_002878395.1 Capsicum annuum
ATGGAAGATAACAAAACATGAAGAAGGCCACCAGATAGGGAAGGAGTGGGGGCGTGATAACTTATCAAAAGCTATAGTATTTGCTTGGCCGACCGAAGGTACGGATGAAATATAAAAATATTTTGTTCACGCACTGAAACATCACACTACAATAAAAATGCATATATAGCTTCAGAATAGTTAAATGTAAAAAGTTTCATGGCTAAATATTTTAGCCATCAAATTTTTTAAGTTGTCTCCCAAACCAAAGACTTCTTTGTATATGTGTAAATATTTTAATGTGCAGCCTCTAAATATTTATATATTTTTTATTATGTGTTGCCTCCTTTAAATACTTAGAGGTAGTTTAATAGATTGTATAAGAATAATATAAAATATAGTATATTAATAATGCTTGTATTAGTTATGCTTGCATTAGTTATGTATTTTTCTTATGTAGTGTTTGGTTTGATATATTAAAAATAACATGAATTACAAAATTTCTAAAAAAAATATTTATATAATGCCCTCAATATATATGTTGGAAAGGATGCCGAAATTTTTTTCAGGGATAATAATGTATTTAAGCACGTTAATGCAAATATTAGATCCATTGCATTACTAATGTCATAAGTTTTGAGGTATTAGTAATACATACCTCAATACACAATAGGGTATATAACTAATACAAGCCAAACAAAATATTATTAATACACATTAAACTAATACATATATTAACTTTCTAATAAATTTTACCAAACTACTCTTTATTGTATTTTTTTTTTACTTTTAATAAGTGAAAGTTTGGATTGTTCCACAAAAGATACTTTTGGTATTTGTCTATGTGGCTATTGGAGACTGAACGTCGCATTTTCTTGTTGCTTTTGTGAGTTGCAGTGAGCCATGACGTAAATAACTGCTGCTACTTCTTTTTCTCAACGTATCTGACCGTTTGAATTTTGAGTGTTAAATTATTAAATTTTAATCATCAATTTAAGCATAAAATCTTTAAAATATTTTGAACCTAAATTTATATATTTAAAAATTATATAAAATATATTATAAGTTATACTAATAATTTAAAATAATTAAAATATATATAAAAAATTTCAATCAAAAATAGATTTATTTGAATCTCAAAATCTGAAAGGTGTTACATAAATTGATAAAAAAATACTTTTTTTTTTAAAAAAAAAAGATAGTACTCTAGATCTTTCCGTTCCTATTTAAGGATTAGTTTGACTTGAAAGATAAGAGATGATAATTCTAGGAGAAAATACAGAATCATTTTATTCTACATTTGGTACGTTAGGAATATTATAATCCAGAGATTATTTATCCTACCATTTTTACAATAATAGAATAACTTACTTCATATATATGTGATGGAATAACTAATTGTATGAAATAACATTGTCTATCTGGCACAAAATTTAAGGCATAAAAGAAAATTTTTAAATCATATAGTCTTAAATTAAAAATATGTAATTCTTTAAATCTTAAGAAATAAGACACTTAATTTGAGATGTTGAATAAATTAAAAAAAATAAAAATAAAATAAATTAAAATTAAAATTTCCTTTTTTTTTGAGTTGAACAAATAAAACTAAATATCCTTTTTCTAATTTAAATAAAAATATAAGGCAAAATGACCTTCTGGATCCCTGTATTATGTCAGTTTTGTAAGTTGAACACTTCTACGTACATGTTTGTCATTTGTATCCTTGAACACATTAAAAAACAACATTTTACACTCTTTGACCGTTGACTTTGCCTATTGGCAAGGTCATGATGATTAGGACAAAGAGAGTGTATCCACTCGGCTGGGGGTGTGAGTGGGGGTCAATTTTTAATTAATTTTACATTAAAATAATTTAAAAAAATATTAAAATTTTATAAAAAAATAAAGAAGGGTCATTTTTTCCCTCCATCTTTATAAATTAAATTTCTTAAAAATAATTTAAAAATATTTTTAAAAATTTAAAAAAAAATATAAAAGGGTTCTTTTTTTTCCTCAATCTTTTTTAATTTAAAAATCTTTTTAAAATTTTAAAAATAATTTAAAAATATTTTTGAAAATTTAAAAATATTTTAAAAATATTTTTAAAAATT
>NW_025876094.1:0-1925 GCF_002878395.1 Capsicum annuum
ACTGTGAAATGAATTCCCAATAACTTCCAAAAACTAGTCCAAGCCTAAAGCCTTGTGATGCCACAACAAATTTTACCTTGTGATAATAGTTCGAAAATTCTCCATCACAGCGTCTTGAGATAAGGCACGTTCATACGTTTTAAACAACTCTATCAGCTTTCTCATGCTCTTATCAGTGTATGATAGCTGAGATAGGCAATAGGATATGTACTTATATAGCCGAATAGCTGCATAAAAGAGCATGCTAACATGCAGAATTTTCTCTGGTGATAATTCAAATAGCAAATCAGAAACTCACTAAAATCTATTCATTCAAAGGTCTCCTAATTATAATTTTTCTTTTAAATTTTTGCAAAGGTACTCCTAGAAATACTGTAAACACGCCTTCCATAATAGCATATAAAGCTGAGTATGAAAGCAAATATCAAATGAAGCATCCACAAAGCTGTGGTACCAAATAGTACTGAAAGACCGACAACTTCTAAAACAATCTGAAATAAGTATATCAGAACCTTTGAAATGCGCAGAACCACAACTCAAAGTTGACAACCACCATATCTTTGAAATGTAGATCATGCAGGATTAACTTGAGAAACAACTATAAAATCTGACAGTAAACTGCATGACTTGGCTTGCAATAGCAAGTGGAGCAAGCTGGTATCGTGATTTATCCACAAAACCGTGAAACCTCACACAAAGCTGTGGTAAAACTCAATGTCAAGTTTAGGGGCAAAAATAAGGAGGCATACATATTTTCACATTTAGTTTCAAGAAAGTATATGTAAACAGACCAAACCCAAGGGCAGAATAACTTCTTAAGCTTAACATAGTGTAAACTTAGGGAACAGATATCGTTGCAAACTAAAAGTACCCAATATATTTTCTCTCTTTGCTTCTTCTAAATAGTTGATCATATTACTCAAATTCTTCTAGGAAATAAATCAACACAATTTTCAAATTCCATACCAGTAACTCCACAAAATCTTTTGCAAAGCTTCTCGACAAAAGCTTCCATTTGCTTGTCCTAAAAATACCAACATTCCAATAAATTCTCTACAGTAGAGCCCAAAGAAGCAAGTCAAATTCATGGCATCTTCTTAATTGAAGCAATTAAAAATTGCATGATGTTGCAGAATGATTCTTCCTTCGAGTTCTGGCTAGATAACTTGCCAAGAATATCTACAAGTAGGTTACAAATTAGATTGCTCCCTGTAAATATTAAGTTCAAAGAGAAAAAAATAGTATTATTTGATGTGTGTGGACTGTCAAAAGCATGCAACAGCAGATGAAAGAAGCTCAAGAGTAGAAAGATTAGATAGAGATAAGATAGATTGATTTCTTTATTTCCAACTGATGGAAGAAAAGTTTTGTAGATATGCTACCTTTCTTTGACAACTCATTCAAGAAAAGTTTGGCAAGATTTGAAATTCTTTCATCTTCAACTTCCAGGCAGATGGCCATTTCATTTATATAAACTTTCACCTAGAAATGATACACACAAATCAAACTGCTAAAAATCTACCACAAGAAGGCTACATACGAGTGTATGATTGTCCAGCCAAACCTTCATCATGTCATTCAGTATCAGATGAGAAAGAGATAGAGATAGAGAGGTTGGTTTCAACAGTCACTCAGTTTAGAACATGACTTACTAAACTACAACAACAATATACCCAGTGTAATCCCATATACATACATTACCCCTACTTAGAGATAGAGAGGTTGCTTCCCATAGACCCTCTACCTAAAGCATGACTAACTAAAGAGTGTATTTATATTACAAGTAGTCAACAAAGTTGAGCATAGTTTTATAATATCTCACAACTCCAATTCAACATCAATTGAACATGAAAGGAGGAGGTACATAAAAGCAGAAGATAAACTACTCACTTGTTTGTCATTGATAATATGGTTTTGGGCTATAA
>NW_025876095.1:0-1629 GCF_002878395.1 Capsicum annuum
ACCGACAACGAATTTGATCTTTGTGATACATCACATTTATCGAATTTGAATGTTGATTCTTCAAGGGACATAGTCCAACATCAAAGAGTGGGAGAATTTGGTAGACACTCAAATGATATAAGTAATTTGAATACACAATGTGGTGGTTGGGTTGATATGCAGTATGATAACTCTGATGGAAATGTGCATAATTTTGATATTGGGGGACCTAGCAATGCTCATATGCACATGCAAAATTTGAATTCTAATCATCAGCAACATTATTTTCCGCTGGAGTCAATCGATGGGTAAATATAAAATCTTTTTAAATTAAATTAATTTATAACTTATACTAATTATGTTTAACTTTTTTCTATTTTATAGATGTAATGGTTTTGAAGGTAAACTGACTCGGCTTACACAAATTGTGGAAAATAATGATGATGTAGCTGATAATGGAGTGTGTGGATCAGACAGTGATGAACCTTCAGAATATGAATCAATGGATGATGTTGAAACGTCCGATGATGATAATATATTGGAGAAGATGCAGCTCTAGTTGCTCGTAGTGTTAGTCATCCATCAATAGAAATTCCGTATTTGGATAATACCGAAGAAAGCGCAGAAGATTTTACGTACACATGTGATGATAGTTTCAATCAAGCTGCTCTTTGGAATTTAAGGAATCCGGAATTCATTCAAACAGGTTAGATTTTTGCTAACTACAATAGTTAAAATAATTAATTTCTTTTTTTTATCGACTAATACTTATTTGAATCTATATGAAATTAGGTATGTTATTCATAAATAGGAAACAAATGAAATCTACTGTGAGAATGTATAGTCTTAAAAAAAGAAAAGAGTATATTTATGATAGATCCACAAGTAAGAGCTGGAGTGTTATGTGCAAGCGTCACATGTTGGGATGCGAATGGATGATTCGCTTTCGAGAGATTTCAGGTGGTATGTGGAAAGCAGGAAAAATGATAGAACCACATATTTGTCTGACCGATAACTACAAAGAAGATCATTTCAATCTAAACATCAATATGATTGCTGTTACGTTGGTACCACATATTATGCAAAGCCCGAATATTAGTATTAAGGCGGTTTGAGAAGTCATCAAGTCAAAGCATCATTTTACTCCCAGTTATAGAAAAGCTCAAAGAGGTCGAAAAAAAGCATTTGTAATGGTATATGGAGATTTTGAAATTTCTTTCAAAGTATTACCTTGCTACATGACTGCACTACAATATTTCAATCCCGGTACTGTTGTTGAATGGGAGCGCTATTCTTCCACAATGCAGGGTGAGAAAATATTAAAATTTTTATTTTGGATTTTTAAACAGAGCATTGATGGTTTCAAATACTGCAGGCCCGCCATTTCAATAGACGGCACCTATCTTTATGGTTTGTACGATTTGAAACTATTAATTGCTGTTGGGATTGATGCTAATGGTAATATTCTACCGCTTGCATATGCTCTTGTTGTACGTGAAAGTTTTGAATCATGATCATGGTTTGTTAAGTTATTATGGAGGCATGTTATCGGTGAGAGAAAAAAAAATTAGTCTCATTTCTGACCGTCATAAAGGAATATTATAATGTATTCAGTCTTATGATTGGTTGAGTCCACCAAACACTTTTCAT
>NW_025876096.1:0-3873 GCF_002878395.1 Capsicum annuum
GCCATTTGGGTTGACAAACGGGTAAAACGGTGTGAACGGAGCATTTTGGGCCACATCGATGTACTATAGCCCACGGTTTCGGGGGTAGGTCCAGATTTTGGGCGTGCTGAGAGCCAAAATTCGACCGAGACATCCTAAGGAGGTTGGGATTGTCCCAATGTTGTCCGTTTAAATTTTTGTGGCCATTTAGATGGATAAACGGCTGAAATGGAGCGAACGGGGTAATTTCAGGCTAAATTGGTGTGCTATAGCCCACGGTTTCGGGGGTGGGCCTGGTTTTCGGGTGTGTTGTGGGCTGAAAATTGATTGGGGCATGTAAGGGATGTTGGGGATTGTCCCAATGTGGTCTGTTTAATTTTTCGTGCCCATTCAGTGGACAAATAGCCAAAATAGTGCGAACGGGGTATTTTTTAGACAAATTGGTGTGCTATAGCCCACGACTTTGGGGTTGGGCCCTTGGTCTGGGCGTACTGTGGGCCAAAAATTGACTGAGGCAAGCTAGGGAGGTTTTGGATCGACCCAGCATAGTCTGTTTAAATTTTTGTGGCCATTTGAGTGGACAAACGGGCGAACCGACGCAAACGGGGCATTTTGGGGAAAAATCGATGTGCTATAGCCCACGATTTTGAAGGTGGGCCCGGGTTTCGGTCGGGCTGTGGGCCAAAAATAGATCGAGGCATGCCAGGGAGGTTGGAGATCGTAAGTGTGGTTCATTTAAATTTTCGAGGCCATTTGGGTGGACAAACAGGCGAAATAGGGCAAAACGGGGCATTTTAAGACCAAATCGATGTGCTATAGCCTACGGTTTTGGGGGTGGGTTCGGGGTTCGGGCGTGCTATGGGTCGAAAATTGATCGGGGCATGCCAGGGAGGTTGGGGATCATCCCAGTGTGGTCCATCTAAATTTTTGTGGCCATTTGGGTGGACAAACGGGCAAAACAGTGCGAACGCGGTGTTTTTGGGCAAAATTGGTGTGCTATAACCCACCGTTTTGGCGGTGGCCTAGGGTTCGAGCGTGTTGTGGACCAAAAATCGATCGGAGCATGCTAGAGAGGTTGGGGATCATCCCATTTTGGTGTGTTTAAATTGTTGTGGTCATTTGGGTGGACAATCAGGCGAAATGGTACGAACGGGGCATTTTCGAGCAAAATCGGTGATCTATGACCCACGATTTTGGGGTTGGGCACGGGGTTTGGGCTGGGGATCATCCTAGTGTGGTCCGTTTAATTTTTCGTGGCCATTTGTGTGGATAAACGGGAGAAATGGCCCAAATGGGGAGTTTTCGGGCCATACGGTGTGCTATAGCTCACGATTTTGGGGGTGGGCTCGGGGTCTGGGAGTGTTGTGCATAGAAAATTGACCGGGCGTGCCCGGGAGTTTGGAGATCATCCTAGTGTGGTCTGTTTAATTTTTCGTGGCCATTAACGGGGCATTTTTAGGCCAAATCGGTGTGCTATAGCCCACGATTTCGGTAGTGGGCTAGGGGTTCGGGCGTGCAGTAGGTCAAAATTCTACCAGGGCGTGTAAGGGAGGTTGGGGATAGTCCCCGTATGGTCCATTTAATTTTTTGTGGCTATTTGGGTGGATAAACAGCCTAAACGGTGCGAACGGAGAGTTTTTATGCCAAATCAATGTGCTATAGGCCATGATTTTGGGAGTGGGCTCGGGGTTCGGGTGTGCTATGGGTCGAAAATCGACTGGGACATTCCAGGGAGGTTGGAGATCGTCCAAGTGTGATCCATTTAATTTTTCATGGCAATTTAGGTGGACAAACGGGCGAAACGGCGAGAACGGGGAGTTTTCGGGCAATATCGATGTGTATAGCCCACGGTTTCGAGGGTAGGCTCGGGGTCCGGGAGTGCTATCCATCAAAAATTGACAGGGGGTGCCAGGGATGTTAGAGATCATCTTTGCGTGGTCCATTTAAATTTTCGTGGCCATTTGGGTGGACAAAAGGTCTATACGGCGTGAACGAGGCATTTTTGGGCCAAATCGATGTGCTATAGCCCACTGTTTGGGGTGTGGGCCTAGGGTCCGGTGTGCTGTCAGCTAAAAATCAATTTGGGCGTGCCAAAAAAGTTGGGGATCATCTCAGAGTGGTCCGTTTAAAGTTTTATGGCCATTTGGGTGGACAAACGGGCGAAACGATGCAAATGGGGCATTTTCGAGCCAAATCAATGATAGCCCATAGTTTTGGATGTAGGCCCGAGATTCGAGCGTGCTGTGGGCCAAAAATCGATCGGAGCATGCCAGGGAGGTTGGGGATCATTCAAGTGTGGTACGTTTAATTTTTTTGGCAATTTAGCTGGACAAACGGGCGAAATGGGGCAAACTAGGCATTTCCGGGCTAAATCGATGTGCTATAGCCACAGTTTCAAGGGAGGGCCCAGGGTTTGGGCGTGCTGTAGGCCAAAAATCGATCGGGGCGTGCCAGGGAGGTTGGGGAACATCCTAACATGGTCTGTTTAAATTTTGCGGCCATTTAGGTAGACAAACGGGCGAAACAGGGCGAACGAGGCATTTTTTAGCCAAATCGGTGTACTATAGCCCATAATTTTGGGGTTGGGCTCGAGGTTCGAGCATGCTGTTGGCCGAAAATTTATCAGGGCAAACCAGGGAGGTTGGGGATCATCCCAGTGTGGTCCATTTAAATTTTTGTGGCTATTTAGGTGGACAAACGGGCGAAACAGCGTGAATGAGGCATTTTTTAGCCAAATTGATGTGCTATAGCCCATGGTTTTGGGGATGGGCCCGGGGTCTGGGCATGCTGTGGGCTAAAAATTAGCCGAGGCATGCTAGGGAGGTTGGGAATCATCCCAATGTAGTCCGTTTAATTTTTCGTGGCCATTTGTGTGGACAAATGGGCGAAACGGCGTGAGCGGGGCATTTTTGGGCCAAATTGGTGTGCTTTAGCCTACGGTTTTGGGGGTGGTGCTGGGGTTCGGGAGTGCTGTGGGCCAAAAATTGACCGGAGCAAGCCGGGAAGATTGGAGATCGTCATAGATGGTTCGTTTAATTTTTCGTGTCCATTTGGGTGGACAAAAGGGAGAAATAACGCGAACGGGGCATTTTCGGGCAAAATCAGTGTGCTATAGCGCACATTTTAGGGGTGGGCCCAGGGTTCGGGCGTGCTGTGGGCCAAAAAGTGACCGAGGCCTGCCAGGGAGGCTGGGGATCTTTCCAGTATGGTCCGTTTAATTTTTCTTGGCCATTTGGGTGGACAAATGGGAGAATCAGCATGAACGGGGTGTTTTCGGACTAAATCGGTGGGCTATACCACTCGATTTTAGGGGTGGACATGGTGTGCGAATGTCCTTTGGGCTGAAAATCGACCGGCGCATGCCAGGGAGGTTGAGGATCATTCCATTGTGGTCCGTTTAAATTTTCGTGTCCATTTGGGTGGACAAACGAGCGAAACGTCTCGAACGCGACATTTTCACGACAAATCATCTTGCTATAGCCCACGGTTTCGGGGGTGGACTTGGTGTCCGGACGTTCTGTGGGATGAAAATCGATCGAAGCATGCCAGGGAGATTGGGGATCGTCTCAGTGTCTTTCGTTTAAATTTTCATGGCCATTTGGGTGGACAAACGGGCGGAACAGGGCATTTTCGGCCCTAATCGGCGTGCTAAAGCCCACGGTTTTGGGGGTGGGCCTGGGGTCCGAGCGTGTTGTGGGCCAAAAATCGACCGAAGCATGCCAGAGAGGTTGGGAATCATCCCAGTGTGGTTTGTTTAAATTTTTGTGGACATTTGGGTGAAACGGGCGAAACAGCGTGAACGAGTCATTTTTGGGCAAAATCGGTGTGCTATAGCCCACAGTTTCGAGGGTGGGCTCAGGGTTCGAGCGTGCTGTATGTCGAAAATCGACATAG
>NW_025876097.1:0-1541 GCF_002878395.1 Capsicum annuum
TCTTATAACTTGGCGATCCAAAATCTCTATAGGCTCTTCTTCATAGGGCAAGGAGTCTGTCACTTTGATTTCTTCGATAAAACTACTAAAGAATGGTCTCCAATACACTTCTTCAACATAGATATATCAAATACTAGATGAACCAAACCTAAACTAGCTGGTAATTCTAACTCATATGCAACTCCACCTACCCTTCTCACAATCTGATATGGTCCTATATAGGGAAGACTCATCTTATCTTTCTTCTTGAATCGCATGACTCCCTTCATGGGAGAAACCTTGAGAAATACCCAATCTCTAACCTCAAAATCTAGATTTCTTCTCTTAACATCGGCATAGGACTTTTGATGACTCTGAGCTGTCTTAAGTCATTCTCTGATGACTTTCACATCCTCTATTGCCTGATGAACAAGATCAGGCCCAAATATCTGCGTCTCACCTACTCCATACCATCCTATTGACCTACATCTTTTCCTATACAATGCCTCAAAAGGTGCCATCTTAATATTATAATGGAAACTATTATTATATGTGAACTTTATCAATGGCAAGTGCTCTACCCAACTACCTTTAAAATCAATCATGCAGGCCCTCAACATATCCTCAAGGGTCTGGATGGTGCGCTTAGCTTGGTCATTTGTCTGAGGGTGGAAAGTTGTGCTCAAATTCACTTGGGTACCTAAACCATTTTGAAACGATCTCCAAAACTATGAAGAAAATTATGTACCTCTGTCAGATATGTTGGACACAAGTTTCCCATGCAAACGAACTATTTCTGCAAGGAACAGGTTGGCATAATCCTCTCCCGAATAATTTATCCTAACAGGTATAAAGTGAGATGACTTGGTCAACCTATCTACAATCACCCAAATGCAATCATACTGGTTTCGGGACCTCGGAAGTCCTTTAATGAAGTTCATATTAATCATTTCCCACTTCCACAAAGGCACAACTATCTCTTGAGAAGAACCACCTGGCCTCAAATGTTTCACTTTAACTTGTTGACAACTCAAACACTTGGCAATAGAGTTAGCCATATCACACTTCATATTATTCCACCATTAAATGGTTTTTGGATCCTGATACATCTTAGTAGAGCCAGGGTGAACAACATATCTTGACGTGTGAGCTTTATCAAGGATTTTCTTCCTCAAACAATCTACATCTGGCACACACAACCTACCCTAGTATCTTAAAACACCATCACCACCAATTTCAAAAGACAATACCTTTTTTTGACCCATATCTTTCTTGATCTGCATCAAGATGGGATCTTCAGACTGTTTCTCTTTAACTTCTGCACAAAGAGAAGTTTTAGCTATCTCATGAACAACCACTCCTCCATCCTCAGAATCCAAAAGTCGCATTCCTAGATTTGCAAGTCGGTGAATATCCTTCACCATCTCACCTTTTTCTTTCCCTACATGAGAAAGAATGCCCATAGATAACCTGCTGAGGGCGTCGGCTACCACATTCGCCTTGCCTGAATGATAGTGCAGGCTCATGTCATAGTCTTTTAAAAGTTCCAACCACCGCCTCTA
>NW_025876098.1:0-2493 GCF_002878395.1 Capsicum annuum
AATAGTGAATATTGTCGTATTTTCATTCATTGTTGATGTTTAATGTGGTAGTATCATGCTTTTAGTCGAAACAGGTAGGCAAACGATAAGGGGTAGGCGAATTATTAGGAATTGTGGAATATTGAATGCTTGAAACATGTGTTGAATGGCTTGGTTTTATTGCTTTTTGGATCAAATGTATCATTTGGCCAGGGAATGCCCCAAGGTATTTGTGTTTATTCGCCAGGGAATGCACCGAAATATTTTTGTACCCGGAGGACGTTCGTGACGAAGGCCCGAGGCGTCAGGTAGAGCATCAGTCTAAAATTAGTTTAGAATAGGATTTATATATTTGCATTTTTCTATCTTTTGGATTGTATAATTTGGACTGGACATTATTTTGGTTTTGAATTTTGTTAGATTTGTTTTGTTTTGTTTGTTTTGTGTGTTTATGTGGTTTGTACATTTTATAGTGTCCAATTAGCTGATACATTTCACTGAGCGACCATGGTCGAACCACGGGATCGAGGGGTGCCTAACACCTTTCCCTCGGTCAACAAAATTCCTTAGCAGCAATTTCTATTCGCAAACCAGTTTTAAAGAGTCAAAACTGTTTTGAAAAGGATTTCCAAAGGTGATTTGGCACACCAAATTATGCCTAGTGGCGACTTTGAGTTTTGAATATAAAAAGTCCTTTTCGAAACAAATCTCCATTTTTTCACTTAATAATGAAAACCCTTTAAAACTTAAAATCGAATCTTTTTGGTTAAAAAAGGGGTGTGACACCCGTTTAATCTTATAACCTTATATTAGTAAACAACCTTATAAACTTATAACCTTAATCTCTACCAAATATCTCATATCGTAGAATGTAGATCATTGTAAAGTACCAATGCATAGAACAATATCAACATGAGCTATTAGGACTTTGTCAAGTTTGCCAACAGTTTTAGTTGTTCATTTTACTGTTTGTTTTTTACATTTGTGCTGTAGAATATTTGCTGTCTGCTATTCACAAAGATCCTACATCTATTAATTCCAAGTCATCTTCAACTTTCTGTCGTGTATTGAGTTCTCTAATAATCACTAAACAGATATGATTTTGATTTGATAGAAGAAAGGTTTGTGTAAGGTTTATTCTGTTGAACATGTAAAATATGTAAATATGTTGGTACGTATGGGCTATGACAAATGAAACTCAAAAATAGTATTATGTAATTTTGGAAGTGCTGTCGCTTCAGCATTATAGGACATCTACTTGTTAGACTAGAGAATAATCAAGTTTTTTCATCTTGGAATGTGTTTCTCTTTTGAACTGTGGAACTGCGTGCTAACTGGATCACATATATGTTAGACCTATATAAATGTGAAGCTGCAGTTTTCTCTTTTGGCAATTTCAATTGTTCTTTAAGTTTTATCATCTCACATTTGGATGTTTGTATTTCTTTCTAACCATGATTGGTTGATTTACCTCTTCACTAGCTAACTTATATGTGGTTTACGTACTTATTTTGTTGTGGAATAGTCCTTTTTATGTTGTCATTTAAGTGCTAAATTATATTATTTGTTCTCTTTTTATAGGTGTCCAAAATGAAGAAAGATATGAAGAAAATGATGAAGATATTGACCTTACTTGAGAAGATTTTTGGGTTGTGGATAAATGCTCTAATATCAATAGTTTTATGTTGAATATTTTGAAACTTATCGTGACTTGAACTTGCTACAGTGTAAAAACTTAACTAATCATTTTGGACTTGATTACATTTTGCTTTTGGGTTTAAATTACTAGCTTGTTGCATAGTTTGAATTATGAGATTATTAATGAATGATTTTGTTTTATGATGTGTATATATTGTGTTGTAATTTATAAAGCGTTGCAACAGAATAACAAAAGAGTCGTATTAGATGCTATGGCAACAGTTTAATGTCATTGGAATAGAGTCTATTGCAACGGTTAGTAACCGTTGCAATAGATGAAAATAGGCGTTCCAATAAGTAATAAAATCGTTGTAATAGGTATTCAAAAAGCTTTGCATCAGAACAACAACAGCGTCATAATAGCTGCTATTGAAATGGTTAGTAACTGTTGCAATATCATCTATTGCGACAGTTATAAACCGTCGCAATAGATGAAAATAGTCATTTAAAAAATAACCATCACAATAGGTCTATCTATGGCGATGGTTTCCAGAAACTGTCCCCATAGCTCTACCTATGGCGACGGTTTAGACAACCGTTAAAGAAACCATTGCAATAGACCGATCGCAACGCTCATCTATGGGATGCTTGCAGAACCGTTGCGATAGGTCTATGGCAACAGTTTTTTTGTCTATTACAACGGTATTACAACCGTCACCATTGATCTAATTTCTGGTTGTGGATCATATTTTGAGATTCTATCTTTAATTTTGAGATTCTATCATAATTTATGTTTGAAATGTTGTGACCTCGCCGGAAAGAATGTAGTAACGTTAAAAATTTTGATTAGAAAAGATTCTAAGTTCCAAAAGAACA
>NW_025876099.1:0-2211 GCF_002878395.1 Capsicum annuum
GGCGGCTTGACTCTAGATGCCTGTTCTCTCCATTTTATGGCAAACTCTCGAAAACTTTCAGATGGTTTTTTCTTCATATTAGCGAGAGAAGTGCGGTCAGGGATAATATCGAGATTGTATTGAAATTGTTGTACAAAATCTTAAGCCATATCATCCCAAATGTGCCAATGGGAGATGTCTTGATCGATAAACCATTCAGAGGCTATTCCCGTCAGACTTTCTCCGAAATAGGCCATAAGCAGCTCCTCTTTCCCTCCTGCTCCTCTGAGTTGATTGCAATACCTTTTTAAGTGGGCCACTGGGTCACCATGACCGCTATATTTGTCGAATTTTGGGGTCTTAAACCCTATTGGCAAATGAACATTAGGGAACATGCACAGGTCTTTGAAAGAGACGCTTTTGTGTCCTCCCAATCCTTGTATGTTTTTCATACTCTGCTCCAGACTCCTCACTTTTCTAACTATCTCTTCTCATTCTTCATTCATAATAGCCTTCTCAATCAAGATATGAGACTCAGGCTGATGAGTGGGCTGATATGAATTTACGGGTTTGAATGCCAATTCAGGAGGATAGACTTGATCATGATTTAGTTCATTGATAGGCTTCTGTATCATTGATGGAGGATTTATATTAGTTGTCACGGCCAGAATAAAAATCGGGTTGTTCGTGAATGATGGATTTGGAGGACGCATGGTAGATGTGCCAGCAGCGCTAGACACTTTAGCTTATGGACCAAATCCAGGCGGATAAGGTGGATCGTCGACTTGGGCTTGAGTAGAACTGGGATGATTTGCATCTGAAAGGCCAGGAATCAAGGAAGGCGGGGCTTGTCCATTTGCCCAGGCCTGATACATTTCCGCAATTTGTTGCTTCAATAACCTATTCTCCTCCAAAGATGCGAACTCTAGTGGAACTAACTGATCTCGACCTTCTTCATTATCAGATTTTGTTCCATCTTTTCGAGTCATCTTCCTTTTTCCTTTATACCTTGTGTTGTACGGGTGAGAGGCCAGCTTAACCACAACCAACCACCTTACTCTCTCTCTCTTTGAAACAGAAACAAATATGTTAGGATTTAGAGCTTTTTTTTTTAAAAAAAAAAAGAAATATATATTCATAACTAACACGAATGTCATGCACCTAAGTAATTTCCTTCCTGAAATGGACTTAGGAAAACCCTCTTGTTTCATCCCGGCTTTGGTGAATTAATTTTTACCCTCATTATTTAACGCCAAAATCTTAAAATTATTACTTGAAACTTGAAAAAATATTTGATCGCACCCGCCGAGGGTTGCCTACGTATCATGTTTTACATGAATCAGATCATCACGTAGTTCATGGATATGGTAAATATATATATATATATATATTCATAAATAAGGAGAATAAAAACTTGAAATAAATGCGAAATTTTCCATACATTTCCAACTGTTCTTAAAACAAAGCTTTAATGAAAGGAAACTAAAATTATCTAAAACTAGAACAGACTCGGAATACTGGCGAAATACTAAAAACCCTATAAAGAAACTAACTCTAAGAAAACAAGGACTTTAATAATTATCATCAAGATGCCTTCCAAAGATGTCTTGTAACTTAATCCTCCCTCAGACTTGAGTAGATCCTGGATAATGCTTTTGGCAGATATAGAGCGAGAGCACGTGCCTGACGGCCCAGATTTTCATCACCTTGGTGAAGATGCTTAGCATAAATATTAATCAAGGTTTCACTGAGCTGAAGTACTTCTCCCCTGGCCTCGATCATACTTTCATGGCAGTTTTGCACCCAATGTTGCGTAGTGCGGACGGTATGCTTTAGGTCTTCTTCTCGTTTATGAAGGTCATCGATCTGATAGTGAAGCGCCTGTCGTTCGGTCATCCACTGATTTTTCTTAGCTTCAACTTCCTTCTGAAAATTCGTGAAGCGTCTCGCTATTTCTCTTTCCCGTTCCATGGAAGCTTTTAGCTGAGCTCGAAGCTTCAACTGTGTACTTTTCAGCAAGGCCTTCTCTTTTTCAAAATCACTCGATTGCTGCTCCATAGCACCGGTGACAATATCCATGTCTTCTTGTAGGGCATGCATGGCAACACGGTACTCTCTCTCAATCTCCTTACGAACCGACCTAATTTTGGCCTCAAATTTTGCCTCATGGTGAACCAATTCTTCTCTAGCCCTTTCCAAATCATTATTTAAGACGTGCAGAGTAGACTGATA
>NW_025876100.1:0-1640 GCF_002878395.1 Capsicum annuum
AGTACATATGTATTGAATGGTGCATATATATGTGTATATATCTTCTAGAGACGTATATATTTAGCGTATACATGTGTATATATTTTATAAATTAGTATATAACTATATATATACTAGATATTGTAACCCGTGCACATATGTTATTTACGTTATCTCAATTTATGTAGCACAAATAGCATTTGGAGTGTCAATCAAATTTTTATTAATATAAATTTTTAAATAATTTAAGTTGCTAATCATTGTGATTTATAGTATCTTTTGTGTAATTTAATAATTTATGTTACTCAATTTTAGAATTTATGAGTCAGTCAATTTTTTTTACTAATATATTTTTTAAATATTTTAAGTTGTTAATCTTTATGATTTTAGTATCTTTTAATGTAATTTCAAATAATTTATATTACTTGCTCTATCGCAACTTATGTGACACTATTAGAATTTCAAAAGTCAATCATATTTTTTACTATATATTGTTAAAATATTATAAGATGTTACTCCTTCCATTTCATAATAAATGAATTGTTGGATTTTGGCACAGAAATTAAAGAAAAAGCATTAAAGACATAAATTTAACACAACTTCCCATTTTTACCCTAAAAGGGAAAAAACTGACTTTGTAATACATTTTTAAAAGTTAATTGGTTATTAAATCATAAGGGTAAATTTGAAAAAAAATTCAATGATTCTCTTATTTTGAAATACCAATAAATACTCCAACAATTCACTTATTTCGAAACGGAGGGAGTAATAGTTATGACTTATAATTATTTTTTTGCATAATTTTTAAATATATAATATTTTATCAAAATAAAGTAAATAAATTAAAATAAACAAAGTACTAAATTTTTAAAACATATTAAATTCAAAAACATCATTTGGATCGACAAATTACTAAATTAAAATAATAAAACATGTAAATTATAAAATATCAAAACTATCCCAAATTTATGTGATACAAATATAATTTAAATAATCAATCAGATTCTTAATATGTTTTTAAATATTTTAAATTGTTAGCAATTGTAATTTATAATATTTTTTATGTAATTTTCAAATAATATGTGTTACTCTCCTTATCCAAATTTTTGTGGCATTGATATTCAATTATATTCTTAAAATAATTTAAATTTTTAATTATTATGATTTATAATACTTTTTCTTCTACTCCAATTTAAGTAGCACTGAAATAAATTTGAGAGTCAACCAAATTTTATGATTGAAGCAGCAAAGTGGATATGTCCTAAATGACTTATAATACCTAATTAGAAGTGATATAACAAAATTACTTGAGAAAATATTTGTGAAAAAAATTTAAATGAGTCTCATATAAGATATGTTAATTTAAAACATCAAGAATTATTTTATGTCAATTTTATTTTTATTAAATATAATTAAATTTTTAATATCTAAATGACTTATAATAATTAATTAGGAGTGACATAGTAAAATTACAGTTGAAGTAAACATGTCATAAATGTCTATTTTACCTTTTTATTAAATATTATTAATTTTCTTATATGTAAAAGCTTTGCAATAATTAATGAGATAATACCCACGAAAATACCTGAAGTTTGACCGGATTATCAGTTGAGCATACTGAACTTTGCGGGGGTCCTATTACCCCTAGACTTTTTTTTTTT
>NW_025876101.1:0-1579 GCF_002878395.1 Capsicum annuum
CCTATGGGTAGTGTAGCTCATGTTAAGGATTGTAAGAAGAAGTTAGCTCAAGAAGTTCATCAGCTCGCCCGACTAGGTATCCGTTTCTTGATTCAGCAGAAGGTAGTGTGTGGGTGCATAGTAGCTCAGAATCATGTCTAGTTTCTGAGATGAAGAAAAAGCAGGATAGAGATCCCAGTATAGTTAAGTTGCAGAATCAGTCAGAGACCAGAAAGTAGAGGTTTTCTCCCAAGGGGGAGATGGTGTTTTGCATTTTGGGGTAGATTGTGTGTTCCTGGTTTAGCTGATTTGAGTCAATGAATTCTTGCAGAAGCACATTGTGTGAGTTACTCTATTAATCCAGGGGCCACTAAAATGTAGCATAATTTGTAGGAGATCTATTGGTGGAGTAGGAGGAAGAGAGATATTGCAGAGTTTGTAGCTAAGTGCTCTGTACGTCAGCAAGTTAAGGTTGAAAACCATAAAACTAGTGGGTCCATGCAGGAGTTCAATATTCTATGTGGAAATGGAAGGAAGTAAACATGGACTTTGTGATAGGTTTGCCTCATACCCGTCATCAGCATGACTCTATTTGGGTTATCATAGACAGGATGACCAAATCAGCTCATTTATTGCCAGTCCATACCTCTTATTTAGCCGAGGACTATACAAATCTCTATCTTAAATACTTGGTTAGGATGGACGGTGTTACCTTATCTATCATCTCAGCTAGAGGTACTCAGTTTACCTTTTACTTCTGCAAAGTGTTCCAAAAGGGTCTTGGTACCCAAGTCCACCTCAGTACAGTCTTCCACCTTCAGATAGATGGTTAAGCAGAAAGGATCATTCAAACTCATAAGGATATTCTAAGAGCATGTGTTATTGATTTCAAGGTTAGTTGGGATGACCATTTGCCTTTTATTGAATTTTCATACATTAACAACTATCATTCCAGCATTCATATGGCTCCATTTGAGGCTCTCTATGGTAGGAGATGTAGATCTCCAATTGTTTGGTTTAAAGTAGGTGAGGCTACAGTAGTAGGGCTTGATTTGGTATTTGATGCATTAGAAAAGGTTCGGTTGATCAAAGAAAGTCTTAAGGCTGCCCAGAGCAGATAGAAATCATATGCAGATGCGAAGAGAAAGATCTCGAGTTTAAGGTCAGTGATCTTGTGTTCTTGAAAATCTCTCCCATGAAGGGAGTGAGGAGATTCGGTAAGAAAGTGAAACTCAGTCCCCCATATGTTTGTCCCTTCAGAATCCTCAGTTATTTTAGAAAGATAGCTTACGAGCTAGAGTTATCTTCATATTTAGCCTCAGTACACCCAGTATTTCATGTCTCATTGTTGAAAAAGTGTATTCGTGATCCAGCTGTAGTTGTCCCCTTATAAAGTGTAGCTATTCAGAACAGTCTTTCCTTTGAGGAAGTTTCAGTCGAAATTCTTAATCATCAAGTTTGCAGACTAAGGAACAAAGAAGTTCCACTAGTCAAAGTTCTTTGGCTAAATCATTTAGCTGAGGGAGCCACTAGGGAAGCAGAGGAAGATAAGAATACCAAGTACCCTCATCTCTTCTTCGTGAATCCAAATTAAGTAAAA
>NW_025876102.1:0-3109 GCF_002878395.1 Capsicum annuum
ACATTCCCCGTATGTCTACTGCGTATTATCCACGTCCAACTCCTCAAGATGTTCTGATAGAGGAAAGGGATTAGAATCAAACAAATACTTCTTATAGTGGTGAAACTATTTATGAATGGAATATTGATGGATTATTAGATCGACAAATCTCTATTCTTATCCACCGTATGTCTATGTACTCTACTATTGCCACAGCTACTGCATCAGCAGAGAATCGGTCAAATCATACTGACCCAACAATTTGCAAAATGATTGTTGCAGGCTTTACTGGCCAACTTCGAGGTTGGTGGGATAATTTTTTAGACGATGATAAATGCGAGGCTATTTTTAATGCCACTAATGATAAACCAGAAAAAGACAATTTAGGCCGACTGCTTCGGGCAGGACGACCAGATGCTGTCTATACCCTTATGCTTACAATTATTGAATATTTTGGAGGTAGATTTACCAATCAGTATGAAAACATTAGAACTCTTCTTAATGGTTTAAAGTGCAAACATTTAGGAGAATTTAGATGGTATAAAGACACCTTTCTTAGTAGGGTTATGGATTTACCCGAAAGCAAGTATGAACATTGGAAAGCAAAATCCATTGATGGTCTTCCCCTTTTATTTGTTGAAAGAGTTTTAAAAACACTTAAAGGATCTTATGGCGAGGTCCAGTATTCAGAAAAAATTTATGGTCAGCTTATTGTAGCTTGTACTCAAGAAGGTTTAGCCTCTTGCAACGAGCTAAAATTAGCCAGACAGATTAAACTTGACAAACTCAGAGAAAAATCCCAATTAGGAGATTTTTGTGAACAATTTGGTATGGATAAACCGGTAGCAAGAAAAACCCAAAGATATTCTAAGTCTAATAAATCCTATAGAAAGAAACCCTCTAGGCATAGGACCAAAGAAGAACGTGAAACAAGAAAATTCTATCGTAAGTCTACCTGATTTACGAAAAATAGATCCAAAAGAGAGTTAGCAAAAATTAAGTGCTATAGGTGCAACCAATATGGTCATAAAGCTCCAAAGTGTAAGTTACAAAAACTCAAGTCCTTAGGACTTTCTGAGGAAGTCCATGGTTTATTATATACTTCTGGTTCTGAATCTGATTATGATTCTACTTCTGAAAATGATATTGAACTATCTAATTCTGGTAGTGAACCTGATCAGGTTAATAAATGCAATGATTGTGATAATGATACTTGTAATTGTGATGAAATGATGTATAAACTTCAAGCGCAATTTGAAGATCTTGATTTAAATATTCAAACTCTTACTGCTGATAATGTCCTTGAATTGCTGAAGGAAGTTACAGATGAAAAACTTCGTGAAAAAATCATTAATTTTGCTACTCAAAAAACTTCTACTAATACTGCTAGTATTTCTAAAGATAATTCTTACGATAATTATCATATGTCTTATTCTTTAGATGAGGTTAATCGACGTCTTGCGTTGAGTCAAACTTCGGGTAGAGATACTACCTTTGATGATTTAAAAATAGAATTTGAAAAATTTTAAAAGAAAATTAGTTCTTTATAACAAAAATAGATGATCTCCGATCATAGGATTTTGAAAATTGAAGAAAAAATTTCTGACATTCCAGAAAATACTATTTTTTTTACTTCAAAAGGAAAGGAAAAAGATTTTGAGAACTCTGAAGATTCTGAAATGGATAAACTTAGTCTAAAAGATGATTTGAAAAGGAATTATTTCTTAGGTATGATGCAACTAGTTACTACTCATAAATGGTATATAAATTGCACTATTCTAATTAATAAGAAATTTTCTATCACTAATATTGCTATGATTGATAGTGGTGCTGATGTCTGCTGCATTCAGGAAGGTTTAATTTCAATCAGATATTTTGAAAGAACTACTCACATAATTAAGTCGGCATCTGGTCATAATCTTGACATCAACTATAAATTGCCGTATACTCATATATGTCGAAATAAGGTCTGCATTCCACATTTTTTTTAGTAAAAAATCAGTTATATCCTCCTATTATTTTAGGAACACCCTTTATAAATGCTATTTATCCTTATACACATATCGATGCGAATGGTTTTAAGGCTACCTATAAAAATAAATAAATATCTTATCCTTTTATTACTAATCCTGTGACAAGAGATACAAATGCTCTTATTGGTATGAAGCAACGGAAGGTTAATTTCTTACAATTAGAACTGATGAGTATTAATATTCTTGATATACTAAATTCTGTAAAGGTCCAAGAAAAAATAAAAATAATTTCTAATCAATTGATTGTTGATATTTGTGCTGATCACCCAAATGCTTTCTGGAACCGAAAGAAGCATATTGTTTCTCTTCCTTATGAAGATGGTTTCAGTGAAGAAAAAATTCCCATAAAATCTCGTCCCTGTCAAATGAATACAGAGTTAGTAGAATTCTGTAAAAAAAGGATTGATAGTCTATTGCAAAAGGGTCTTATAAAACCTTCAAAGTCCCCTTGGTCTTGTACTGCTTTTTATGTAAATAATGCTGCTGAAAAAGAACGGGGTATGCCTCGACTAGTCATCAATTCTAAACCTCTAAATAAAGTTTTAAAATGGATAGGTATCCTATACCGAATAAAAAAGACTTACTTTCTAGATTATATGATGCTAACATATTTTCTAAATTTGATTTAAAATCTGGTTATTGGCAAATTCAAATTGATAAAGAACATACTTATAGAACTACTTTTAATGTCCCCTTTGGACAGTATGAATGGAATGTTATGTCATTCGGTTTAAAAAATGCTCCTTATGAATTTCAAAAAATTATGAATGACATTTTCAATCCCTATATGAATTTTATCATTGTCTATATTGATGATATTTTAGTATTTTCGAAAACCCTTAAATCACATTTTAAACATCTGAATATGTTTAAACAAATTGTTATACAAAATGGTTTGGTCATCTCTAAACCAAAAATAAGTTTATTCCAGACAAATATTAGATTTTTAGGACACAACATTTGTCAAGGTACTATTAAACCTATACAAAGAGCTCTAGAATTTGCTAAAAAATTTTCCGATATTATTACTGACAAAAAATAGCTGCAAAAATTCCTTGGTAGTCTTAATTATATTTCTCCTTTTTATAAAAATCTGT
>NW_025876103.1:0-1300 GCF_002878395.1 Capsicum annuum
AGGCTAGGGTTTCTTATTTTCAATAATTTGATGATAATTGATGGATACGAGACTAATTATATGTATATAATGACCAATTTTCGTCCATGAGGTGATGGAAAATGACCATATTGCCCTTAAAAATTTAAGTAAATCCGAATCTGTCCATGGTGGACTGTTTTGATAGGCTAAAGTAAATCGGCCATAACTCTTTGCTCCGATATCGGATTTGGGTTAAATTGGTATCATTAGAAAGATAATTCAAAGGTCTTTCATTTCATATAAATTAGGCCACCCAGTTCGTCCTGTACAAGGAGTTATTATCGTTTGAAGTTGACCCTAAAAATCTGTTTTGAGAGGCTGAAGTATGACGAGTATAACTCCTTACTCAGATGTTGGATTTGCATGAAACCAATTTTATCGGAAAGAAGACTCAAAGATCTTTCTTTTGAGGGAGTTATGATCGTTCAAATTTGACCCAAAAAACTGGCAGGCCTCAGTAATTTGTGTGCAGGAAATATTCCTGCACATTTACTGTTCACAACATCCCGGCCACCGTTTTATAGTTTCGAACGTGCTCGATTATATCCGAAACTTATCCGTTTTTGGAAATCTTTATATCGTTGAAAATCATATTCAATATACTTCGTATGGAACCATCGACAGGCAAATTCCGGTATAAATAAGGTCGATTCCTATACAAATATAATCAAACTATACACTTGAAACCATCTCAAAATAATCAATACTCATACTTAAACTCATATATACCTAACTTAGGATCAATACATATACTCCAACACATATAACAATGGCTAATGCACGTAATTAAGTACGGGGTGTTACACGACATAATATAATCAATAATTGAAATTGAAGTGGTCATAATATAACAAATACCCAAAATTGAACTGGTCATAATGTAAGCAATACCTGGAATTGATTTGTTCATAATATAAACATCATCATCATCATAAGTTGTGTCATTAATAGCATAACCAATCGCATGATCAATAGGTTTCAATCCTCACATTTACGGACATGACCATCAAGTTTCAAGATTTCTTACTACTATTGTTATACACATTCCCACAATCCCTAAATAATGTGTAGGTTCACCAAAGCTAACATGTGTCATAGCCTAAGGTGGGTTAAGAGTCCACTGCTAATCCTTGAGGTTCATTTTAGGAAAATTTCTACCCAAACTAGGCTTAAGGTATCTAAGTACACTTTTAGATGTCAACAAGCTTTAATTAGTCCTATGATAGGGAATACACCTAAAATATGAACAACTAGGTCAATTATATCTAATTAGAGTAAT
>NW_025876104.1:0-2574 GCF_002878395.1 Capsicum annuum
AGCTGATCTGTATGTTGAAACAGATTGATAATATGTTGCATCAGATTACCCATCTGTTGCATAATTTGCAGTAGATGGGTAATCTGTTGAGTAGGGTTCAGAGAACCAAAGCAACAGATGGTTAATCTGTTGCAAAATATGGATCGTCTGTCGCAATAGATTACCCATCTGTTGCACCAGTTGCAGTTGACAGGTAATCTGTTGCAACAGACGACCCATCTGGCGCAATAGATGGAACATCTGTTTCAATATCTTTCTTTGAGGCAAATTATTTTAGTTGAAAGAAGACGTACTGCATCATTCGGAGGGTTAAAAAGATTAGCCTCGTTAATATTTTTTTTGTTGCTCTCTGCTGCAGTCAACCACCTAAGGATCCTTGGATGAGAAACCTTATCCGGGTAATCCTTGAAATGCTTTCGGAGGGGAGGAATGGCTTCACATGCTCAAGCCTAAAAATTGTAAACAGGAAGCAAGCAAAAAAAAAAGTCATAACTATATTCAATATAAATTAATGAATAAGTAAAAATAGTGATCAATTTTAAAATGAAAGCCCAAGGAAAGCCGTATAATGTGGTCGCCTTTGGATTTAGCTTTTTCAGTAAATATTCGACAGTCAAGTAGTAGTTGTCGTATCCCCAAGGATAATCGTTGAATTTCCCAAAATCATCAGCAAGCGCCAACAAATCATGTTCTATGACTTTCCTGACGTCTCTAGCCAATAAAACGGAATGGACAAACCAAACTAAGCACAATTTCTCCCTGTAGTGCTTTGGTATGTCTTTATTCTTGAGATCCGTCATTAAATCCTCCACTCTATAGCTAGGTCCAACAATGCCCAACAACCCATCTTTTATTACCTTGCGTTTGTTGGACCCTTTGTGAGGTGTTTTCTTGATGAGAGATTCTTCTGGACGATCACATCTCAAGCCCATCACTATGGCAAACTCTTTCAATCCAAAACAAACAAGCATGCCACAGTAGTTGATCCAGACTTTATCCATTTTTTTCCGCCCTCCTTCGGACCTTCATCATCCTCGCATACTTGATCCTGCGCTTGAGGAGGCTATATACCATGATCATCGGAAAACGGAGAGGGCGGGCCCCAAACAGCTCAAGAAAGTATGCAAAGCAGCTCTTCTTAAAAAGTCCATCTATGTTTTCCTTCTTCATAATACTCTTAAGTTCGTTAAAAGGTTTCCCTAACTGACATTTAGGTACAACATCACAAAATACTACGTTAGGGTTACTCATTGGCATCACAACTCGAAACCCGACGATACTAATAGTTTTGACAAAATCATGCTGGTATTTCGATGTTATTTCACGCTCCATTGTTGAGAAGGAGTTATCACTTTCCGCAGCTTCATTTTGCCCTAACTGAGATTGTTCTGGAAGTTCCTCCGAATCTATCTGTAGTCTAGCCTTTTTTATTGGGTGGTCAGAAGTTGATCCACTTTCAGTTTCTTTTCTTTTGGGAGACTTCTTTTAACTACAAACAATAGAAAAACAAAAAATACATTGCATTTGATGTCTGCATAATTTTTTAAAAAAAGGTGAGACAAATTTCAATAAATTATTCTACGCCACATAACAAAAAAAAATACTCCAACGGACAAACCATCAGTTGGAACAGATGGGGAACCCGAATCTGTTTGAAGACCTATTTAATATCTCCCAACAGATATTCCACCTATTCCAACAGATGGACAAATTTCAATAAATTATTCTACGCCACATTACAAAAAATACTCCAACGGATAACCCATCAGTTGGAACAGATGGGGAATCTGTTTGAAGACTTATTTAATATCTCCCAACAGATCTTCCACCCGTTGCAACAGATGGACCACCACCACCACAACCAATGCCACCACCAATGCCACCAATACCAGCACCAAGACCACCAACACCACCGCCAAAAAACACAAATACCAACACCACCAACAACAGCCATGAACATCACAAACAACATCCAACAATACCACGACAGTCAACAAAATACTAAGAGAAAAACTAGGGTTTTCTCGGGTGCTTCCTACTTTTTTAGCATCAAAACTCAAAATTGTTAACCCATTCTCGAAGATAATACAACTAGAAGTCTTCTTTTTCATCATTAACTAAAAAGCCCTATTTTTTAGAATAAAGAACAAATGTAGAAATCTTCTCGAACTCTGTTACCTGCGAAGACAGAGAAAACGACGAATACAAGCGGGAATAAAGTCAAAAAAAACAACTATATGTGGTCGTAAATGGGAAGAAAATCGACCTGTTTTAAAGGGTTGAGCAATATGTTAAGTAGTTGTTGTTTGTATTGTTGAGAGAGAGAGAGAAGAGCGAGAACTTCAGATTTGAAATGAAAAGTTTTTCACGCAAATGGATGTTTGTATGGATTGATTTGTAATTTTGGAAAAGAATGACAAGTTTTGAAATTGCTAATTTGGTCTGAATTGATTTTAATTAATTTTAAAAATTTTTAAAAATATAGTTTTTAAAACATTGAGTTGATGAGAACTCATTTCAACTCAGAGTGATCGATCAACGACTCGGATCGGGATGAACGCAATACCAACACCA
>NW_025876105.1:0-2999 GCF_002878395.1 Capsicum annuum
ACCGGATTTTTTTTTTAAAAAAAATGAAAACCGAACTGAAAAACTAAAATTTTAAAATTACAAACCGAATTCGATCCAAAAAATTAAAAAACCAAAACCAAAATTAAATTTTAGTTTGGTTTTTCGGTTTTTTCGGTTTAAACCAAAATATGCCCACCCCTACATGTCGTTGGAGCAAGAACGATTTGAGCACGTTACATTGTAATAGTGACCAATCACTAACATTGTAACGTTTAACTTTATTAACTTTCAGAATAAATTGTGGATTTTAATTCCACTTTAACTTGACCAATGGTGAAATCAGATTCCATGTTTGAATTGGAATCAACTACTTGGCAGTTTTACTTCTATTCCACATGCCTCCGTGGAATCCATTCAGTACTAGGGATCAACCACACTTCTAGTCTTATTACAATTCTCATGAGTTCGAGTTTAATTTGAATTAGAAAAAAAAACAACCGCCTTAACACATCTATAAATACCCATAGGCGTACTATTTTTTTTCTTGTACCTGCAAAGCTTGCACGATATCAATAGCAGCTTGTGGCTAATTGGAATCAACAGCAACGTAATTTCTTTTCCTGTTATTTATTTTATTCTTTTATCATCCTTTTTTTAACAGCTTATGCACGACTTCTCGCTCATGTAACGTCTTCCAAGCAAAGGCGATAACCACATGGTGTGAACGGATATCTACATGTCCCCGCCATAAAAAGGTAATTTCATGGGAATCTTATTGCGCATAGGGATGGAAACTCGTCCCCAAAATAAGAAAAGTAATTTCATGGTGCCATAAGAAAGGTAATTTCATGGTAATTTTATAGTGCATAGGATTGACTACTCATCCCCGCCATAAGAAAAAGTAACTTCATGGTAGTTTTATGATAAAAGGTAAAAGGTAACTTCATGGTAGTCTTATGGCAAAGGTAAAAAGTAACTCTATGGTAGTCTTATGGTAAAGGTAAAAGGTAACTTCATGGTAATCTTACGACGCATCGGGATGACTACTCGTCCCCGCCACAAGAAAAGGTAACTTTGTGGTAATCTTACGGTGCAGAGGGACGGCTTATTTGTCTCTGCCATAAGAAAAGGTAACCTTATGGTAATCTTATGGCGCATAGGGATGGCTACTCGTCTCAGCTATAAGAAAAGGTAAATTCATGAAGATTGGAAGGTAAACTCAAGAAGGTTTGAATGATTTAAAGACCTCAACTTATAGATCAAAGAACCCGATGACTTCAACTTTCAAACTCTGAAAGCTTTAATATGGCAGACTTGAAGACTTCAACTTATAGTCGCAGAGCATCTAAAGACTTCAACTTGTAAACTTCGTGAACTTGTAGGTTTCAATATGGTGAAGTTGAAATCTCCAACATAAAGACTTAGTGAATTTGAAGACTTCAACTTATATGCATAGGTCATTTGAAGACTTCAACTATCAGACTTTATGAACTTACAGTCTCCAATATGGCAACTTGAAAGCTCCAACATGAAGACTTAGTGAATTTGAAGACTTCAACTTATATGTATAGGTCATTTGAAGACTTCAACTATCAAACGTCGGGAACTTGCAGGCTCCAATATGGTAACTTGAAAGCTCCAACATGAAGACTTAGTAAATTTGAAAACTTCAACTTATATCATAGGTCATTTAAAGACTTCAACTATCAGACATCATGAACTTGCAGGCTCCAATATGGTAACTTGAAAGCTCTAACATGAAGACTTAGTGAATCTAAAGACTTCAATTTATGTCAAAGAAGCTTATACTTCATAGGGATTTGCCCCCATTGAGTCACCAACACTTGATGCAAGTCTGAAGATTGATAAAGTTAAAAGACTCTTGAAGACTGGATTTTTTTTATATAGGGGGGAACATATATTTTTTTTGACACTCATGTAACTAAACTCAGAATAAAATTTCAAGCGCCTACGTACCTCAATGAAGAAGATCAAGTCACAACGTAGTTCTGGGGTGAGTGTTTTTTTTTTTGCGTCCTAACTTTTGTCTTGGCTACCTCTTTCAAGGTTTTCAACCTAGTGGATATTTTTTTTAGCCATTCACAGTTTATACTCTTGTGGGTCAGGAGTAGACATGCAGTTTATACTCGTGCCTTAAGAAGTGTCATCTTCCTTCAAGGATAGTACTTCTTCAAGAACTTGGCATTGATGGGGCCAATCCTCACGCTATCTGCATCAACAATTTTGTAAGCACCATTTGAATATACCTCTTTTACGACGTATGGTCCATCCCACTTCGATGTGAATTTTCCCCTAGACTTATGAGAAGTGATAATGGGTCTTCTTACTGCAAGGACTTGATCTCCAACTTGGAAGCACCTCAAGCGAACCTTTTTGTTGAAAGAACGAGATAGTTGGGCTTGATAACATTCAAGATTTTGTTGAGCCTCCATCCTCTTTTCATCAAGAGCTTCTAACTACGCAAGACGTAACTTAGCATTTTTTTCATCAGTGAGCCCTTCTTGAATAGCCAGTCTCAAAGAAAGTATTTGACGCTCAAGTGGCAGGACTGATTCAACTCCAAAATCAAGTGCGTATGGGGTTTCTTGAGTTGGTGTACAGTAAGTTGTCCTATACGTCCATTAAGCTTCTTCCATTCGCTCATGCCAGTCTCATTTGGATTTGGAGATAACTTTCTTCAGCAATTTGCACAAAGTCTTATTGAATGCTTCGGCTAGACCATTGACGGCAGTGTGGTACATAGAAGACTTGGCGTTGTTTGAAACCAAAGAGATCACATATTTTGTTCATTAGCTTGTTATCAAACGGCTTTCCATTGTCAGTTGTTATGTACTGAGGAATTCCAAAGCGGTAGATGATATTCAATCAGATGAACTTTGCGACATTTTCTTTCTTTAGTTCCTTGAGAGCAATAGGTTCAGCCCATTTTGAGAAATAATCTGTTGCGGCCAAGATGTATAAGTGTCCACTAGAAGATTTTGGTAGTGGGACTAACAACATCCATTCCCTAAGCATTG
>NW_025876106.1:0-2975 GCF_002878395.1 Capsicum annuum
GAGAGAATCATAACTCAACACACATGCTAACATAATTTGATGCAACTTACGAAAGATCCCAACTTGGAATCCAAACAACAATACCAACATGAGCATGATTAAATCCATAACATGGGAATTAAAATTGTTGTTCTTAAAAGGTTTCTTGAACTCCAAGGGTGGAATAAAACCCAAGGATGGACATCTAACATACCTTAGTTTTTGAATTCATGAAGATTGTTGTAACACCCTGAAAATGGGTCCCAAGATGTCACACTATGCTTAGGGCCACAAGTGATCCCAAGTTATCCCTTCTACTGGCATAACTTATAAGAAACTAAATAAAATGCATAAATCTGAACAATATCAGCAGAAGATAACTCTTTTCTAAATTTGAGCAATACAAAATTAAATTAAAATGACTACAACTCTGCTTTTACAAGACAACACTAAATTCAAATACATTAACTCTACTAACTGTCTATGAAGCCCCTACTAGTATTGACTATAGGTAGTTGGGACATGACACCTAACTATCCCAAATCAATACGAATCAATAAAGAAAAATAAAATATTGCTCAAACTATATAACTGACTCAAGCCCTTAAATCAAAAGGACTCATCACCTGCTGTCTGGAAGCTACAAACTATCTGAATATAGTATGCATGCTATAACTCGTACCTACATTATGAGACGATGTAGCATATAGACATATATATGGATCAGTACTTTGAAGATCTACTGAGTATATTAGGGTAAAATACATAAGTATAACATCATCTCATCATCATAATTTATAAAATAATGCATGCTAAATGTAAATCACTCACATAAGGTGAAATATCTGAAGTATTGAAATACATTGAAATTCAAAGCAAAATATAGTTTATAAATCTTGTAAGCCATAACTGAAATCTGTAGCTAATATCTTTCTGTAAAGTATAATCTGAATAAAGTTGTGAGCCTTTACACTTAGCTTCTAAAAGCTTTTCTGTTATTCTTTTCTGAGAAACTATTCTAAAAATCTTTACTATTGAGCTGTAACAAATCACTTTATATTAATGGAGGTTCATCTAACTGACATAAACCATGTAAGCTACATAGAGTCCAACACCTCGTCCTCCTACAGAAGAAACCTCACATTGGGAAGAGGTGTCATACTCTTGCCAGGGAGTGTAAACTTAAGTGATCACTAACTCATCCCACTATAGGCACTTTAATCTCAATTCTATGGTGGCACGTAGTTTTGGGTATGAGACCTTGGAATCATATCCAACTCTGTGCTAAATACTACTATCTATAATTTGCTACGCTCATCTTATTGGAAATTCACTTAAAAACTTACATAAGGGTTTGTGAGAAAACAGTTATGCATTTATCTGAGTAAATCTGTAAATCAGTTGATCTGATTTCAGTAGTTTGTAACAAATCTGTAAAGTAGATTCCAAATCTTATCTGAAAATCTGTAAATAATCTACTCATAAGATGCTTATGGCATCATCTTTCTTGAAATAACAATATTAAATCTTGGGGTAGTGATCCATGCATTACTCTCATGTCAAAACATCTTAATAATCATCCTTGAAAATGAAAAAAATAATAATTCATCTCAAAATCTATAATTTACGGCAATAGGCATGAAAACATGAAAAAAGACATGAAATTCACCTTCAAAATATCTCAAAACTCATAGCTTTACAAATAGCAATAATGGGTATGAACCCAAATTTAAAATCTTATGAATATTCATTCAAAATCATATAAAACCGTTATTAAAACTTGGTTTTGGGCACAATGGTGGAAGAAGATCCTTGTTCATAAACCCCACATACCTTGATAGATGGTTAGATGAAGAAACTTGAATTATTGATTTCTATTTTAGTTCTTGATGATGAGTTCTTGATTATCTTGTCTTGAGAATCCTCAATTTAGAGCTTTCTTGGAGAATCTAAGGTCGATTTTTATTTCTTGGAGAAGAAGATTTAGGGCTCTAGGGTTTTGCTTGGAGTGAGAATAGATGAATTTGGGCATAAAGTTCTTTGAATGCGCTAAATTCTTTGTTTTGGACGAATTGGGGCTTGTGAATTGACCAAAATACCCCTTTTAAACCTCAAGTCACAACTGAAAAATGTAACATTTTTTTGATTTAGAAGGCCACCACGATGCTCCACTATCACGGTGGCTCACAGGAAAAGGATGAGTAGGAACTGGGCATTCTCCGTGACGTACCAGTATCATGGTGCCCCTTTGGAATGCCATTTTGGCCACTGGCACGACGCGCTACTATCACGTTGGGCTATTGGTTTTTGACAAATGGGAATTTAGGCTTCTCTGTGATGAGGTGCTATCACGGAGAGCCACTGGAATTTGACGATTATCATTTTGCCTGCCTCTGTGACGTGCCAAGTGCCCAGGTGGCATACTGTCAACTTAAAAATGCTATAACTTCTTCATCGAGTGTCGAAATTAGGTGAATTTGGTATCGATGGAAAGCTTATTAAATTTTTCACATAATGAAAAGTCGAAATCAAGAAAATTCCATGTACATAAAATGATATTCATTTTTGAAGCTAGCCTTTGACATTCTAGGGGCAAAATTAAGCTAGGAAAAAGTACGAGGTATTATAATATCTTCCCTTTGGGAACATTCGTCCTTGAATATGGCTAGTTAAAATGAAAATACTGACGAGAATGAGGCTATAAGATATCCTGCACACTGAAATAAACTGAATAGCTGAATCTTAAACATAGTGAGCTACTGAACTGATCTGCGAGTGCATGAGTTCTCATGAAAATAACTATATGGCTGAGATAGAAACGAGAGAGTCAACTTATGAGCAACTATTACTTTAGACTGAATCTGATTTCGTGAGAAAAAAAGAGGGGTTTATGACATGAAAACTCGGGGTATTACAATTGTAGTGAGTTCTTGAGACTTGATTCTTTATCTTGATGAAGCTAGGGCTTGTTATTGAGAGGATTATGTGAAAAAATG
>NW_025876107.1:0-1978 GCF_002878395.1 Capsicum annuum
AAACTCAAAAAACTCAAGACCATCTCTTACAATTAAATTATCTATATAACATGTACACTTAATATGAAAAATTTTAGGTAACGGCGGAGATAACTTAGATTTTAATTTTGTTATAGTAGTTACATAAGATTTTATTTTCGATACCATAAAATTCTGCAACTTTAGCAATCGAATCAGCAATAAAATCTCTCGTATGTTTACGATCTTCATCATATAAAAAAGCAAGAATACGTTTTTGCATAATAAAATTACTATCTATCCAGTGACAAGTAATAGTTAAATAATCATTTTTATTTATTCAGTGACAAATAATAGTTAAATAATCATTTTTATTTACAGCACGCCCAAGATTAGAAGTTAGGGACATTCCACATTGAATATTTTTTAACAATGTTGATAAATAAAAAAAATATTTTGAATGATGTCTAAAAATATCGACTCGACAAGTACTTCTAGGAATACCATTAAACATATGATTATAAAATACTTGAATATAATGAATAAAGGCATCAGAAGGAAAACTAATAGACAAACAATCCACAACTACTATTTGAGCTATTTCTTTCCGGTTCCTCAATTTATTATACTTCTTCATTACCTGATTAATTGCTGGGTTCATTCTAGTTTGCGTTGGCCCACCAACATCCACACCACCTCGTGCAATATTTAACTTTCTTTCGTGAGCATCACCTCTCATTAACGTACCTGCACCCCCTTGATTGCCTCCGCTTTTATGCTTATATATTTATTGACAAATATTGCATTGCACCTCAGTATCTGATATACGTTCAAAAAATTTCCATGCAGTACTAGTTGTTTTACGAGCTCTTGGGTCATGGGGAGAACGGGGAGGGAGATTAACCGATTCAGATCTAACGTTAGCATTTCCTACTGCGGGTGTCTCACTAATATTTTCATCATCTTCGTCTAAATTAACCGTATCTACTTCATATTCTTCTTCTATGCCGTAATTTTGCTGAGATTCTACATAATCCATATCGTGGGGATCTACACCTAAAGGCACGCCTACTTCTTCCTCAAAAGGTTGACTAAGCGGTGTCGGAGGCACACGAGTATATCTACTACTTGAAGTACCTCTAACCGCTAGTAATTCGCTTTTTACTACTACTTTCGGGATAAATTTTTTTAACACCTTTAGTAGCAAGGTTTCTTAATTTATTAATGATATAAATTAAACTAAAAAAATTCAAAATACACAAATATAATAAAATTAAATATTCAACAATTAATACACTAAATAAAAATTAAACGTAAGAGATGGAACGACAATACCAAATTTTGGATGTATCTGAAGGTTGCGACTTTAGAAATTTTCACTCGTACTTTGTAATCACAAAATTAAAAAATTAAAGTGAGCACTTTAGGAAATTAAATATATAGAATGTTTGAGAATTGAGATTTGAGAGAGAATGAGAATTGAGAGGATGAAAAATTGTGTGGAAAATGATTTGAAAGTGTGGGGTATTTATAGGAATTTTTTTGGGGTTAAAAAATAATTTTAAAAGTAATTTTTTTTTTTTAATATAAAAGGCCAAATTAGCTGTTTAGGCCCCAAAACAGCTATATTGGGCCCAACAGTCCAAAGCCCAATTTTTTTTTCTTTTTAAAAAAAGTAAACCGGACCAGTTTTAATCAGGCCCAACCAAAAAAATAAATCGGCCCGGGACCCGGTACCCTACAGCCCATGGGCTGACTGGGCTGGTTTTCTTAAACGGGCCGGTTCGGGCCGGATCAACCCAGCCCGTTTGACAGTTATAATGCAAGTGGTACTTGGGAGCTTGTTCCTCTCCTTTTGGGTAAATCGATTGTTGAGTTTATGCAATAAAAGTTGGTCCAGACGGCCAAAAACTTGATTGGCTTAAAGGCTTGCCTTGTTGCCAATGGGTATACTCCGATTTGGGCTTGATTAAGGTAATACTTTCTTTTCTGTGGCTAAAATAATATATGTTCTTTTTAT
>NW_025876108.1:0-2170 GCF_002878395.1 Capsicum annuum
TATTAACCTACCATCAGAATATTTGAAGCATACACTAAAAAAAAATTTAAAAGAAAACACTAGAAGAGATTGCAGAAATAAGTTGTAGCTGCTTTATAGGAAGGAATGATTTACTATATTTGGAAGACAAGAAACTGATAACAATTCAGATAGGTGTACAGTCAACACTAAGAAACAATTGGATGATTTACAAGAGAGGTTGTAAAAGAACAGAGTTTTTAGCAGTACAAAGAGAGAACATATATGTTTTTGATAGAAATATTATAATTAGTACCGTTTCATTGGAGACTCTTGTTTCTTAATTCCTTTTAAAGGAGAATAAGAGTTAGAGGACTCTTTAAGTTGTAAGTATTTATTCGTTTATGGTAATATTCACATTGATTGTCAAAAAAAGTCATAAAAACAAGTAAATGCATATTACTCTGTTCAAAAAAACAATTGCTGCAATATTGTACATAGATATACTTTGTCGTATCATTATGTGTCATGGAATTTCTCATACATAAAACACAATTGGTCAAGCACATATCCTTAATTTCTTTGCCTTTTACCATGAAATCAAGTCCACTTTCAAATTCATCGTTAATTGAAGGCTCTTCAAATTTAAATTCATTTATGGATTTAGAATCTCATTACTATAAGCATCCTTCATCTTCTGTATTTTTTTCATTCAATTTTTTAATCTTGAATGTTTATGCAATTTTTAATTTTCTTCCATTTTAAATCATAACCAGTTTTCATTTTTTACAGATTTACTAGCACTTTAAATTTTTATATAAAGTTATCTAAAAGGGAAGTTTAAAGTTCATCCTTAAAATTGGTAGGATTTTGTTCATAAATATTTAGTATATAGAACTCTAGTATGTGAAATTTTGTTCAATACCGCTTGTAGCTTTAGAAGAGAAAGAGAGAAAGAGAGAAAGAGAGAAAGAAATAGAGGTAGTGATAGGGATTAAAGATATCACTTATATCATGACATAGAGTTAGAGGTAAAGGTAAGAATTAAAGATAGCACCTTTAAATCATCCAAAAATTCATCTAGCTATCAATTAAGAAACAATTGGCGTGACATAAGAAATAAAGCATGAAAGATGCATGAATTATAGGAGATTAGCAGGAAAAGGGCCTAAAATAGAGATCGGGATGTTGGTGAGGGTAAGAGATCCTTCTCTTCTTCCTTCTCTTTATTCTTCGATGTTCAACCATCAAAGCTTCTTTAAAAGTTCAAACTTAAAACTTTGACATGCCACAAATACGATCATTTTGGACAAATTATATATCGAAAAAAATTGTGAAGATCTCATATTTAAATTTTGAGATATTTAGAGGGAATCTGAATTGGTCGAGATTGAAAAAGAGAACCAGGTTGTTGAGGAAGATGAATTGTTGCAATGTATAAATATTATATTAAAATATTTATGAATGTATATACATCTCTGATATATATTTATACATCACAATAAAAGATTGCATAATATTTTTCCAATATTGATACATAACATATTTATTATACAACTATTTATATAATATGGATATACTACATATACATTATAGATACATGTAGCCATTTTATTTAAAAAAATTTATTCACCTGTACAATTATGTAAGAAATCTTAACTAATTAATATGCGAGTAATTAATCCATTAAAATTCAGGCAGAATTTATCAAATCATATTTTCATAGGTATCACCACTAATTTTAATTCTATACTTCTGAAGTATATTCTACTAGATGTTAGTTTTCAGGCGATGCATGATCTAACATTCTTTTAATTTTTTTGTAGTAATACTTTTATTGTCCTTATCACACTCCTTTTTTAACTCCAAAAAAAGATTGGATTTTAAGTTCGAAAGAATTTTTATTATTAAAGTGACCAAAAAATGAAAATTTATTTCTAAAAGGACTTTTATATTCAAAACTCAGAGTCGCCACATAACATAATCGGGTGTGCCAAGTCACCTTTGGAAATCCCTTTTCAAAACTGTTTTTGACTCATTAAAAACTGGTTTGCGAACAGAGATTCCGATCAAGGAATTCTGTTGACCGAGGGGAAGGTGTTAGGCCCCTCCTCGATCCCGTCGTTCGACCAGGGTTTCTTGGTGGAGTATATTGGCTAATTTGGCACTACGAATGTATAAACCACACAAAACACATAAAACAATCAATCAA
>NW_025876109.1:0-3927 GCF_002878395.1 Capsicum annuum
TTTTAAAAATGACATGAAATTTAATGTAATACTTGAAAATAACGTGGAAGCTGATGTGACAGACATGGCAGACGTGGAAGCTGGCATGGCAGTTGATGTGGCGAGAGTGTGTTACACTCACCAAAAAAGTGTTTAAAATGTTGCTTTTTAGTGGATTCAAAGATCCAGATGACAAACATGTAAGTAAAAGTGTCCAACTTACAAAACCGACATAGTACAAGCATCCATTGAACCATTTTGCCTAAACCAAGGTAGCAAAATGTTTTCATTGGAATCATAGTAGTGGTCCTTCCACTTCATTTTTATTGATCCTAATTATAATATATATTAAAATTATATTATATTTATCTTATTATAAATCTATAATTTATATCTTTATCTATAATCTATAATATATTAAAAGTAGGAAGACCCTTAGAAAAGTGTTTCGAATTTTTTGCCTCTCATTAAAACACTCTCTCTAATAGACAGTATTGTCTTTTCACTTTTTTCCTCTAATTAATATGTTTTTATTTTTATAATACTGAAAAAACAAATAGTCCTAAAATATAGAGAAAAATATATGGAAAATTTTCTTTAAAACACTCCTTTCATATTTAGAGTCCTTTTTAATAGCAAAACTAAACAATAAATCACAAAAAAATCTAACTAAGTCACGTTTCTATTTAAGTGGGAAAAAAACCTAGCGCCTAACATGTGTTACGCCTCGCACAACTTTTGTTGTTACGTTTCTTTAGTATAGGATTTTGGGGGATGTTTTTTTCTTTTTTCTTTGTTTATTACTTTATATATATTTTAGTTTCATGTCCTAATGATATGATTCTTTGTTTGTTTAATTTTTTGTGTGATGGGGAGAAGTAGTTAATGCTATATATAGTAATTTGAAGTATGAATTTAATTCAAAGAATTTAAAAAATATGTTAGTTGATATCTCTAAAGATTATATATGAATTGTATGTAATTAACAATTGATTTTCTTTCTTTTGATAATCTCTCATGTGTCTCTTTCGGTTGAAAATTTCTTATTGAAAAGTTGGACGTAACACGCAAGTTGTTGCTGACTGGAGTAATCAAAAAATTCATATATCACGATTTATAGTTTTGATATAATACGTTTAATAATTACTACAAAATGAAAATCTTGAAAAGTCAAAAAAATGCTTATATATTTAATATATCTTTAATTTGAAGTTCTTTTTATGTTCTTCACTTTTTCTTTACGGTTGGAAAGTGTTAATGATGGCGTTTATGTTTAAAAATGGAGACCACGACGATGAAGAAAATGAAAACAAAGAAATTGTTGAAGACAATTAATTCCGGTTGAGGTAACTCAACATCAACAATACATGTATGTTTTACAATTAAATGTAAGTTTCAGGGGTATGGAGTTTTTACATGTATTTGCTTTTGGAAAAATAAAACCAAACAGATCTGGGACTTCTACAAACTCTGTTAGAAAAGTTGCTATCTTAGAAGGCAAAATATAATCTAAACGATGTATCATTGAAAATATTTTTCTTCTTTTTTTTTATTGTTTGAAATCAAGAGTGTATTAGAAACAATTTTTCCTCCTTTTTGAGAAAGAGATAAGATCATGAAATTATGACAACAATTTTCATGTTGTATTATTAAATTTACACTGCCTAGCTAACATATCTATCAATATCTACTTAAATTTAATCTTCCCTGATCCATCTACCTTAATGAGTATATTTGCCGTGTTCTCAATAGTGTGCTAATGTGCGTGGTTGCTTTAAGTGTTTTGTGGGCTTAATTATAATTTATTATGTGCGCGTTATTATGTTTTTTATGCTTATTATGTGTGTGTACAATTAAAATTTCTATAAGAAGAGTGATGAACACTTTTTTAACACATTGATAACCTTTCGTTCAATATATCATCATAGATGTTTTTACTGTCTTAGAACTTTTAGTTATATTTTACTATTATTATTTTAGATATAGCTTTGGAATCCAAACATTACTCGAAGGAATTGGTGCCTTAAAGGGTAAAATTATTTGAAAGAATTTGTGTCTAAAAAGTAATTAATTGATATTAGTGGTTTTGATGATTAATTTGTATTGTAAAAGAACACGATTGAATTGAATTTATATGTATTATAAAAATTTATTGAATTTGTTTTAGAAAAATTATGTTCATTTATATATATCTAATATATATGATTAGAACAATTCCTAGAGTTATGATTTATTTTTTCATATTAAACAGTTGAATGATGTAATTTGATAGATGTTTATTTCAAATAGATAAAGATGAGCTATTGACATGTTAAAAAAACACTTTGAGATACCTCATGCATTCCTTGGTGGATTAGGACAATTTCGAATTATACAAGGAGTAAGAATCATATTTGAACATGATATACTTTCTCCGTTTTAAAAAAAATGATATATTTTAACTTACATGAAATTTAATATATTAAAGAAGATATTTGAATTTTTTGATCTTAAATTAAACTTATGTCAAATGTATCAAAATGTCATTTAATCTTATGGTCTTAAAAATGTCACGTAAAAAGTTGAAATTAAAATATTATCCAAAAAATCATTCATTTTAAAATGGACTAAAATAATCTTATGTTCTTACATTCCTGTGTTGAATTTTATTTTGAGCTAAGAGTCAAATAATTTATTTTAGTTATGGCAAGCCTAAATATAATTAATATCATTTAGGACTCAATAATTACGAGTTTCACTGATTTTTTTATCTTCTAAAAGTATTAAGATAATTTAGGACAAGCACTTGAACACTTCAATTTAAAAAGGTCAATATTCCATATCGAAGGAGGGGAATTAAATATTAAATTTTTGTATTAAAATGTAATATTTATTTATATCATTTAAAGGCAAAATGATTCGGTGGATCTCTGTACTATGTCCATTTTGTAATATGGATATTCCTACTTACATGTTTGTGGACCCTTGAACCCATTAAAAAATAACATTTTAAACTCCTCTGGCGGTGTGTGTAACATAACTACCCCACGTCAGCTTTCACGTCACTTTTGAGTATTATATTAAATTTAATGCCCACATCAGCGGCCACATCGACCGCCGTGTCATTTTTAAGTATTACATTAAATTTTATGTCATTTTTAGAATGCTACATAAAAAATTAAATATTAAAATAAATTTAATTAAATAAATTCTTTTTATAAATTGTAGAAATTCTAATACACAAACACAATAAATTTATAATTTAAATTAATTTAAAATTTCAACTATAAATTTAAATTCTTAACTATAAATTCTAATACACCAACACAATAAATTTAATTAAACATCAAATTTATTTCAAATAATTGAAATTTTTTTCTAATTAATTTAAAGTTTTAATTATAAATTCACATACACAAACATAATGAATTTTTAATTTTTATTTAACTATCAACAATTTGAAAAAGTTACAAAATTAATCCTAAACAAAATGAAAAATTTAAACTGAGAAAATGAATAAAAAAAATTTAAAAAGTAAAACAAGTACAACAATTTTTTTTTGGACAATGAACAACAACAACAATATCAACCACAACAAAGACCCTCTTCGGGGATTTCAACGCCTGCCATATATGATGATGAAGAAAAAAGATGAAGAAAGATGTATTTACATAGAGAGATGCATGTTGTAGGGGTGGCGGTGTGCTGGTGGGGGGCATTAATGATATCCTTGGGGGCTGTGGGGTTGGGGAGGGGAGAGTTAATGGTGATGTCCATGACAGCTATGACTGGATGGGGGGACGAGGGTGAAGGGTGGGGTGGGGGGGTGGGGGGGGGGGGGGTGGCTGGACGGGGGGAGGGGGTCTTTTTTATTTCTTTTTTAAATTTATTATTTTTAATTTTTTAAAAATATTTTTAAATATAAAATGATGGAGGGAAAAAAGGCTCTTTTTTAAATTTTAAATATTA
>NW_025876110.1:0-1635 GCF_002878395.1 Capsicum annuum
AACAATCTAAAATAAAGATGAAAGGAACAAGTGTTGCAGCAGATGTCCGGAAAGCTAAAATGCTGCAAACCACAACTAAGTTATTAACTGACAAAATTGTCTTTGAAATAGGGGAAAATTCCTTTTCAGCAAGTTCAGCTACCGTTGGGAAGGCATATCTGAGATTTTACTTTTTGTTCTGGACCCTCCTGAAAAATGGGACTTTACTTTTTGTTCAAGACCCTCCTGAAAAATGGGATTTTACTTTCTGTTCAGGACCCTCCTGAAAAATGAGATTTTACTTTTTTTCAAGACCCTCCTGAAAAATGAGACTTTACTTTCTGTTCAGGACCCTCCTGAAAAATGGGACTTTACTTTCTGTTCAGGACCCTCCTGAAAAATAGGATTTTACTTTTGTTCAGGACCGTCCTGAAAAATGGGATTTTACTTTTGATTAGGACCCTCCTGAAAAATGAAATTTTACTTTTGTTCAGGACCCTCCTTAAAAATGTGATTTTACTTTCTGTTCAGGACCCTTCTGAAAAATGGGACTTTACTTTTTGTTCAGGACCCTCCTGAAAAATGGAATTTTACTTTCTGTTCAGGACCCTCCGGAAAAATAGAATTTTACTTTTGTTCAGGACCCTCCTGAAGAATGGGACATTACTTTAAAAAAATGAAATCTTTCTTTATCATAATTTTTGTTTTGGATAATTTTTGTTCTAATTTTATTTTGATTTCAGGAACCCGCCTGAAGAATAGAGTGATGAAATGGGAAATTGAAGAAATTGCAAGCCAGGAACCCACCTGAAGATCAGGGTGATGAAATTGAAAGAAAAAAATAGCAAGTTAGAAGCCAACCTAAAGAGCAGGACGAATAAACGAAAGTCGAGCAACAAAGTGAAGCAATTGAAAGCCAAGCAACAAGTCAAAAGAAATTGCAAGTCAGGAGCTCGCCTGAAGAATAAGGTGATAAAACTCGAGCCAAGAGTCAAGGAAAGCTGCATATATAGGATTTTCTAATTTCATTTATATGTTAACTTGTAATTTTTATTTTTGATGTAATGACAGAGCCACGGACCGGAACCTCGATGGAACCTCACTCGACTCTCCAACTCGGTATAGTCCATCTCCTTTCAATCCTTTGAGATACCTGTCACTTGGCTCCCTCATAAATTGGGTAGGTAGGGTGTCCTAAGTCAAGACTCGGTTTCCCTTCTTTCTTCTATTTCTTTCTTCGAATAATGATCGGGACAAAATTCTGTTTCGTTGTCTACTTCTTTGTATGAAAACACTTGGTGTTTACATTCAAAAGGGGCATAATGTAGACACATAATTTTGTCCCATCAAAAATATTTCTTATTTCGATATCACACAATTTAACCCCATTTTTATAATTTTCCCAAGAAAATAAATAACCACCTCATCTTTTACTTATTTATGTATTTATTTGTGTTTTTGTTTTGTTATATCCAAATAACAAGTCATAACAAACTTTGTCTCATTCTAATATTCCAACAACTCACCCAACCAAAAATGGACACCTAACCTCTACCCCTTCAATTAAAAAACAACACCTCACCTCTCACCTAACCACCCCATACCCCTACCCTCACCCTACCCCATGTGATCCCTCCCTTTTTCTTGTCCACAATG
>NW_025876111.1:0-1862 GCF_002878395.1 Capsicum annuum
TTGAGGAGTTTGAGGAAAAGTTGAATAAGTTCCACATCGAGAGGAAGGAACATGAGCTTACTGCCTATAGACACCTAATTTTGTCCCTCCCGAAGTCCAATTTTATCCATTTTTATCTTACCTTATCACGCACCCTCACCCATGTGATTATCCCTCCATAAAATGACAAAAATAACAACACCTAACTAATTTTATCTTATTCTAACAACCGCTCCCTATTAAATTTTAAAACCTCACATACCCAATCTCACCACCTACCCCACCTAACCCCTACCCCTACATACCCTCCCTCTCTCATTGGATATACAAAAAAAAGATAAAGACTCACCGGGAGCCCACGTTATGAGTGAGGATTTTCCATTCTTGAATTGAGAAAAAGAACCTTCTAGGAAAGCAGTAAGGGGGGACCATTTTTGGTTTTGGGTGGTTTTCATTTTAGTATATATATATACATAGAGTACAAAAAAAAAGGGGAGCTCACGCTTTTTTTATCCTAAGAGCACAAAACACATACATAGAGAATATACAGAGAAGGGAGCATAAAACAGAGGGATTCTATTTTTCTTTCTCCTTTTTCTCACCCACAATAACTTCAACACCATCACAGGCATACGGATTCACCAATAGACACACATACGTCTTCTTCCAATTCTTTGGTTCTTCCCGAAATGCACGCAAGAACCAGAAATCACACCCACACTTCACTGAATACGCATACAACATAATTTTTTCTCCGCACACAACTAACGTACAAATACAAAACACCACACATAGTGAAGGGCGAGTGATGGAGAGACAGTAGTGAGTGGGAGACAGTTCTGAACAGTAAGAGATATGAGAGATCGAGAGAGAGACGAACAAGGGTCGAATCGGTAAAGCTGAACGGAAATCGATAGGAATCTGGTGGGTTTGACTTGGCCGGCGACCTCTTCGCCGGAGCTGACTGTTTTTGATCTTTTTCAGGCAATTCCGTTTAGAAAACATTAAAATTCGCCAAAAATTCAATCCTTTTCTCACTACTCGTGCTGCTATCTGCGTTCATGGAGTTCCGGCAACTAGATTTTTCAGGTTTTCTCATATTTTTGGGCTCAGATATTCACACATATTTTTGGACTTCTGTTTGAATCAGGTTTTGGGGGTCATCGTGGTTTGAACTGGTTTTATTCGATTCGGGAGTTTGAGTTTGAGGTTTGTCAGTAGTGGTTCATTGGTCCCGGGTCTTTTGTCAGTTCAAGTTGGTCGAATAAAAGCCCCAAGTTAAGGTCATCTCCTTATCTTATTCTTATTCTTAGTTCTTTTTTATTATGGTGACTGGTTGATTATTGTCGTCTTGACTTTCTCTTTATCTTATGCGTGAGGTGAACGATGAATGTCGAGTATTATTGATTGATTGCTGAAATATTATTTTGAATTAATAGTCGAAGCATGTGTTAATCATGTGATTGAGTATGAAATTGGGGATGGGAATTGCAAGGTTGATAAGATGAATTTGTATTACCTTTAAGTTTATTGTTGTTATGTTTCGTTCAGAATAAATATCAAGTTATAAATCCGATAGCATCATGTTTAGGCCGACAATGGATAGGCAAAAGTAGGTTGGGTAGGCAAAGTTTAGGATCTGTGATTGTTAAAATGATGAAATGTTTGTGGAGTGGTTTCAATTTATTCATGGGGATCTATTGTATTCATTGGGCCGGGAATGCCCCCAGGGATTTGTATTGATTCACCGGGGAATGCCCCGACCTATTATGTATTCGGAGGACGTCTGTGATGAAGGCCAAAAGCATCGGGTAAGGCATTGGATCGTAGTTTAGGATTAGTGTAGGTTAGCGTAGGTTTATTTTTCAATACCTTTTTTTTTT
>NW_025876112.1:0-1606 GCF_002878395.1 Capsicum annuum
AAAAAAAAAACAAAAGTTAGTTATTCTTGATTCATTGATGTCGTTGAATGTGATGTGTCGTCGAGCGGATAGACAACTATTAGGCCGGGTAGGCAAATTTAGAATTTAGAATTGAGGATTATTGGAATGTTTGAAATATTTGTTGAATGTCTTGTTTACCGCATTTGAAAATTGTATTCATTTGGCCGGGGAATGCCTCGAGGTATTTGTATTTATTCACCGGGGAATGCCCCGACGTACTATGTTGGTGGAAGATGATCGTGATGAAGGCCCGAGACATTGGGTAAAGCAATGGAGCATAATTTAGAATTAGCCTAGAATAGAGTAGGTTTATGTTTTTGCATTTTTCTATTTCGGGACTGTATAATTGGACTGAACTTTACATTGTTGGATTGTTTTGTTTTGTTTATTGCTTGATTATTTTGCGTGCTTTTGTGTGGTTTATACATTTTGTAATGCCAAAACCGTTGATACACTCTACCTAGCGACCGTGATTGGACCATGGGATCGAGGGGTGCCTAACACCTTCCCCTCGGTCAACAGAATTCCTTAGCCGGAGTCTCTGTTCTTAAACCAGTTTAAAGAGTCAAAATGGTTTTGAAAACGATTTTCCAATGGTGACTTGGCACACCAGATTATGCCAAGTGGTGACTCTGAATAAAAAATGTAAATAATCATTTTCCGAAACAAATTTTCATTTCTTATCACTTAAATAATAAAAACCCATTCGACCCTTAAAACATATAAATCTTTTTGGAGTACATCAAAAAGGGGTGTGACAAGTACTCGAAAGTACTAATATGTAGAACAATCCAAAAATATTAAATCTATATATAATATAAAGGAGGTCATAGACAAGATGATGTGACATCTCTCTATGGCCTCCAATTGCATTTATCTTTTTTCTCATTTTTTTGCCATTCCTTGCTCTACTTCACTATATAATAATAACACTAATAATTTACTTTAAGATATCGTATATATATAAAAATTAACCCACGTAATAGTAATTATCATGCTCTTAATGTTAAGCTTAAATTGTTCAATTAAACTGGATATAAGTGCATATTGAATGCTTAGTTTTCTTCATTTTTCCCCTGCCTATAACCCCCATACAGCAAGAGTTACGTATTAGAAGAAAAAAATAATTACTTTGGCATTTACTTTTTACTTTAAGCCATGGTTGCAATCATTTATCAATTATTTTAGTTGCATATATATGCTTTTCATTCCTTCTCAACAGCAAAGCATGCCATGCTGATACCAACAACAACAACCCCCCCCCCCCCCCCAAAAAAAAGTAATGCAAAAAGAGAGCCGAATTCATATAGATAATTCTTTTGTACTTTTTAAAAAAAAAATTGAGACAAAGGAGGATTCTTTTACAACTATGAAGAATTTGATTGTTATTTATGTGATACGTTATTCTTTTGATATGTTGTGAATATTATCATACGTATAAATAAGCATATAGTCGTTGAAATGTTGAATAGTGTGACTTCTTTATGATTATAATGATGATTTTTGAGTTTTTATTTATTTTTCATTTGTTTTGTATCTTTGTTATGGTGAGTTTTGAGTGATTTCAAGTAGAGTATACTTTTAT
>NW_025876113.1:0-4729 GCF_002878395.1 Capsicum annuum
GAAGAAATAATGATGCTCAGCAACCTCAACCCACTGACCCATTGAATAAAAATGTGTTCATGCTGAATTTCGGGCAGATTTTCAGGCGCTGGCCTAAGCTGTTGCTGCAAATATTCAGGCCAACCCAGCCCCAACTCCACAGCAGTAGGGAGGTAATTCAGTTTCTGCCAGGATCCGTGACTTCATGCGGATAAATCCCCCGAAATTCTATGGGTCCAAGTCTGATGAGGATCCAAGGTTATTTTTAGAGAAGGTGTGGAAGATTACTCAGGTGATGCATGTATCTGAGGAACATAGTGTGGAGTTGGCAATGTATAGGTTGAAAGACCTTGCTTATGACTAGGTTGTTTCTTGGAGGAAAGGTAGAGGTGAAGGAGCTTTTCCTACAACTTGGCAAGAGTTCTAGGATGCATTCCTGGATAAGTTTTTCCCTTTGGAGATAAGGCAGGCGAAGGTCGAAGAGTTTATGAACCTGCGATAGGGCTCTATGACTATTAGGGAGTACTTTCTAAAGTTCTTTTAGTTGGCCAAGTATGCTCCTGACTTAGTGGCTGATAATCGGGCTAGTATGAGTAAGTTTATGACTGGAGCATCTAGTTATATGGTTAAGGAGTGTAGGTCTGCTATGCTGAATAGTGAGATAAATCTTTCTAGGTTGATGACTCATGCCCAATAAATTGAGGCAGATAAGATTAAGGAGAGAGATAGAATGAGAGGGAATAAGAGAGCTAGGTCCGTGCAGCACGGACAAGGTCAGACTAGATCGCAGAGAGAGAATTGCCCTCAGTATCAGGATCGTTTGTCTATGCCAGCACCGTCATCTACTAGTGCTCCTGTGCCTAGAGGTAGGCAGGAGAAAGGTAGCAGGTCATATGCATCCAGGTCCCAGTACAGTACTGGCAGTAAGCCAAATCGTCCTTTGTGTCCTAAGTGTGGTAGGGCTCATTCGGGTGAGTGTTGGGGTGAGAAGAGGGGTTGTTTCCGGTATGGTGACATGGGCCACAAAGTTAGAGATTGTCCACAGGATGGACAAGGGCATCGTGACTATCGCCCTTAGACCCAGAATCAGATTGTTAGTGCTCCAGTTCTAGCAACTCACCCAGCCCCAGCTCAGGGCACCTCTTCTAGCAATGCTGGCGGGCAGCACCACAATAGATTCTATACTTTACCATCCCTCCAGGAACAGGAGGACTCTCCCAATATTGTTACTGGTATGCTTCATATATTTCAGTTTGATGTGTATGCTTTGTCGGATCCTGGATCCAGTTTCTCATATGTTACACCTTTGATTGCTGTGAATTTTGAAATGAGTCCTGAGATTATTCTGAGCCTATCTTAGTTTCTACCCCAGTGGGTGATTCGATTGTTACCTAGAAAGTGTATAAAAAGTGTCCTGTTACCATTCTTCATAGAGTCTTGTTGGCTGATCTGATTGAGTTAGAAATGGTAGATTTTGATGTGATTCTGGGTATGGATTGGCTGTATTCTTTTTATGCCTCTATTGATTGTCGCTAGAGTGGTTAAGTTTCTGTTTTTGGGTGCAGCCGTGTTTGAGTGGTCTGGGAATTCTATGTCACCCAAGAGTCATTTTATCTCCTACCTCAAAGCTAGAAAGCTTATTTGTAAGGGGTGTATTTACCATTTGGCTAGAGTCAAAGACACTAAGTCTGAGACTCCAACCCTCCAGTCTATTAACGTCGTCAATGAGTTTTCTGATGTCTTTTCAGATGATTTTTTCGGAATACCTCCTGATAGAGAGATAAAGTTCGGGATTGATCTTCTTCCTGATACTCAGCCCATTTCTATTCCTCTTTACCATATGGCCCCTGCAGAACTTAAGGAGTGAAAGAGAAACTCAAAGATCTACTAGATAAGGGTTTCATAAGGCCCAGTATTTTTCCTTGGCGTGCTCCTGTGTTGTTTGTGAGAAAGAAAGATGGCTCTTTGCATATGTGCATTGATTACTAGGAATAGAATAAAGTCACCATAAAAAATAAGTACCCCCTTCCGAGAATAGATGATTTGTTTGACCAATTGCAAGGTGCAAGTTATTTCTCAAAGATAGACCTTCGTTCCGGCTATCATCAACTCAAAGTTAGGGAGTGTGACATCTCGAAAATCACTTTTCGAACTCGTTATGGCCATTTTGAGTTTCTTGTTATGTCTTTCAGGTTAACTAATGCCCTAGCAGCTTTCATGGACCTCATGAATCGAGTGTTAAGACCATATCTGGATATGTTTGTTATAGTGTTCATCGATGATATACGGGTGTACTCCCGTAGTGAGGATGAACATTTTGATCTTCTCCGAACTGTCTTGCAAACCCTTAGAGATCACAAGTTTTTTACCAAGTTCAGTAAGTGTGAGTTTTGGCTAAGGTCAGTTGCTTTTCTGGGTCATATCATTTCTTCCAGGGGTATTAGAGTTGATCCCCAAAAGACGGAAGTTGTTAGAAATTGGCCTAGACCTATTTCTCTGACTGATATCTAAAGTTTCTTGGGTTTAGTTGGCTATTACCGCTGTCTTGTTGAGGGTTTCTCCTCTATAGCGTCTTCTATGACTTGGTTGACCCAAAAGAAAGTGAAATTCTTGTGGTTCGAATCTTGTGAGAAGAGGTTTTAGGAGTTGAAGACTCGACTTACTTCAACCCCTATTTTGACTTTGCCTGATGGTGTTGATGGTTTTGTGGTGTACTGTGATGCTTCGAGAGTTGGGTTGGGTTGCATATTGGTGCAGAAGGGTAAGGTGATAGCTTATGCTTCTAGACAGTTGAAACCCCATGAGAAAAAATTACCCCACCCATGACCTTGAGTTGGCTGCTGTTGTGTTTGCTTTGAAAATCTGGAGACACTATTTGTATGGTGTCCATGTTGATGTTTTCACTGATCATAAGAGTCTGCAGTATGTTTTTACCCATAGAGAATTGAATCTTAGGCAGAGACGATGGTTAGAATTGTTAATGGACTATGATATGAGTATGCTGTACCATCCGGGCAAGGCTAATGTTAGTGCAGATGCCCTAAGTAGAGTGTCCATGGGCAGTGTTTCGCTTGTGGTAGAAGGTAAGAAAGAGTTGGCTCGTGATGTACATCTTTTGGCTAGATTGGGGGTTAGGTTGTTTGACTCTATTGAAGGTAGTATAGGGGTTCAGAGTAGTTCAAAATCCTCATTGGTTTCGGAAATAAAGGAAAAGCAATACTTAGATGCTAGTTTGGTCAGACTGAAGGAGTCAGTCAAGGACCAAAAAGTAGAGGTTTTCTCCCAAAGGGGAGATGGTGTGTTGAGATTGCAGGATAGATTGTGTGTCCCGAATGTTGATGATCTGAGATAGAGGATTATGGCTGAAGTGCATGGGGTGCGATATTCTATTCATCCTGGTGCCACCAAGATGTACCGAGACTTGCGGGAAATTTATTGGTGGAGTGCCACGAATAAGGATATAGCAGCATTTGTAGCTAAGTGTTCAACATGCCAACAGGTTAAGGTTGAACACCAAAGACCTGGTGGTATGATGCAAGATTTTAGTATTCCCACCTGGAAGTGGGAAGAGATAAATATGGACTTCATGATTGGTTTACCTCCTTCCTAGTGCCATCATGATTCCATTTGGGTTGTGGTCGATAGGTTGACTAAGTTTGCTCATTTCTTGCTTGTTCATACTTCATATACTGCTGAGGATTACGTTAGATTGTATATCCAAGAGCTAGTCAGACTGCATGGAGTTCCCTTGTCTATCATTTCGGATAGGGGTACTCAGTTCACTTCGCAATTTTGGAAAGCTTTTTAGAAGGGTCTTGGTACCCAAGTGCTTTTGAGTTCTGCTTTTCATCGGCAGAACGATGGTCAGGCTGAGCAGACCATCCAGACCTTATAGGATATGCTGAGAGCTTGTGCACTTGACTTTAAGGGAAGTTAGGATGATCACTTATCATTGATAGAGTTTGCTTACAATAACAGTTTCCACTCTAGTATTGGCATGGTTCCGTTTGAAGCCTTATATAGGAGGAAGTGTAGATCACCCATAGGTTGGTTCGAGGTGGGTGAAGTGGCTGTGAGTGGTCCTAATTTAGTATTTGAGGCTATGGAAAAATTTAAGTTGATTAGGGAAAGGTTGAAAACTGCGCAGAGTCGTCAGAAGTCATATGCGGATATTACAAGGAGAGACCTGGAGTTTAAAGTTGGTAACCTAGTGTATCTGAAAATTTCACCCATGGGGGGGGGGGGGGGGGGGGGTGAACAGATTCGAAAAGAAGGGGAAGCTTAGTCCCCGTTATGTTGGTCCTTACAAAATTCTTAGCCGTGTTGGTAAGGTAGCTTATGAGGTCGAGTTGCCTTCTGAGTTGTCCTCTGTTCAACCAATATTCCATGTCTCTATGCTTAGAAAGCATATTAGCGATACTATGGTAGTGGATTCCTCTATGAGTGCTGACATTCAAGAAATCTTTCATTTGATGAGATTCCTGTTGAGATTCTTGATTTCAGTATCCGAAGACTAAGGAACAAAGAAGTTCCCTTGGTCAAGGTGTTGTGGCGAAACGAATCTGTTGAGGGTGCAACTTGGGAAGCCGAGGCGGATATGCGATCCAAGTACCCACACCTATTTTCCGTGAACTACGATCAATCCAAAGGTACCGTTCTTTCCTAAATCATGCACTTTTGATAAAAGTTGCAGCAATTCAGCTGTCATTTATTATGTGTTCAGCTGTAGTTTCTTGAATTTATGCATTCA
>NW_025876113.1:4829-6394 GCF_002878395.1 Capsicum annuum
TAAATGACAGCTGAATTGCTGCAACTTTTATCAAAAGTGCAGCAATTCAGCTGTCATTTATTATGTGTTCAGCTGTAGTTTCTTGAATTTATGCATTCTATGTTGCATTCGGAGTGAGAAACGATGTGGTCATGAGTCTAACGAATGGTTTCAGCTGTATGCTCAATTCCCTATCTAATCTTGGCATGTCTAGCATCATTCGAGGACGACTGTTTCCAGGGGGGGATGATGTAATACCCCGAGAAATTTTTCGTTGAAATTTTGTGCGTAAACATATTGGGTTCTATCTTCTAGAATGAATTATAAATTTTCCGTGCAAAGTGTCTTATATTATGACCCACCATTACATAGAGTATCGAATAAGCTTTCCAACGATATGTGGATCATCCAAAACGGACACCCGAGCAACGAGTTATGAACATTCCGATAGAACCGTGAATAGCAGTGAACAGTAAAACATGTAGGAAAAAGTACTGAGGCCTGGCGTATTTTTGCTCCAACTTGAAACGATCATAACTCCTTGTAAATAATGATGTGGGTGATCTACTATATATCAATGGAAAGATCTTTGAGTCCTCTTTCCAATGAAATTGGTTTTATCCAATTTTTCTATCGGAGCAAAAAGTTATGGTCGATCTATTTCAGCCTATCTAAAGTGAATTTTTGAGTCAACTTCAAACGATCATAACACCTCGTACACAATGATCTGGGTGAGATAATATATATCAATAGAAAGATATGAGAGTCCTCTCTCTAACGAAATTGGTTTCATCCAATTTGGATATCGTAGTAAAACGTTATGGTTGATCTACTTCAGATTATAAAAACAGTCCACCAAAGGACAGATTCTAGAATTATTTGATTTTTAGGGGCGTTTTGGTCACTACCCCTAACCCAAAATCCGTCCAAACCCTATATTAAAGCCTATTAGAAACATTATATGTTATATTTCATCAAATTCCCTAAAAAAGAAAACCCTAAGCTCCTACATCCAACTTCAAGATCCTCCAAAGTTCACCATTAATTCTGCAAAATTTATTCAAGATTCCAAGTTCCTAGTTCAAGAACTCCAAGAACCATTATTCAAAGGCACGATTAACATCTCAAAAATCATTATCGATCTAAAGTTCATCATTCAAGGTATCTGGGGTTTTTCAACAAGAACTCTCTTCTGTTCTTGTGCCCAAAAGTAATTTCTTTACAAATGCATGATTTTTATTTGATTTTTACGAATTTAAAGCATGAATCCATATCTTATGATGATTATTATGAAAATGAAATCTTGATGTTTACGATTTTGAAAGATGAATTTACATGTGTGGAGATATAAAGCATGAATCTTGAACGATATTTATCATGATTTTGATATTTGGGTCGTGAATCCCTATTGGAAATTGTGTTTTTTTTTTGAGAAAGTGTGTTATAAGCACGTTGATGTTGAATATTTGAGATATTTTGAATGATTTGACCTTTTAGTCTTAATGGAGTTGTTTAGAACTCGAGTAAGAAAGAAATCCACAACGTGGTTGATTTTGATAGATGGGAAGGATGATGGCTCCTGATGT
>NW_025876114.1:0-1122 GCF_002878395.1 Capsicum annuum
GATCTTCTTTGCTAAAACATAGCCATTCATATGCGAACCGCACACCCCCGAATGTACCTCATTCATGATTCTTTCAGCTTCCTGAATATTAACACATCTCAACAAGTTCAAATCTGGGGTTCGTTTGTACAGGATCTCCCCACTTAAGAAGAAACCATTAGCAAGTCTCCTAATGGTTCTTTTTTGATCTGCTTTGGCGTGTATTGGATATTCTTTTAACTTTAGGAAGCATTTGATATCATAGTACCAAGATTCATTATCTGGTTCTGCATCAATTATATTGCAATAACCATGTTGATCTCGTATCTGTATCTCTAATGGGTCGAAATGCGTATTTCCTGGGTACGGGAGCATGGAAGCTAGGGTAGCCAGGGCATCAGCCAGCTCATTATGGGATCTGGGAATATGTCTAAACTCGATATACTCAAACCTTTTGCTAAGGTCCTCTACGAACTGTTTGTACGGAATGAGCTTGATATCTCTCGTTTCCCATTCACCTTGGATTTGTCGAATGAGTAATTCAGAATCTCCCAACACCATTAGCTTGTGCACATCCAGATTTATTGCCATATTTAACCCCATGATGCAAGCTTCATATTCTTCTGTGTTATTAGTACAAAAGAAACGGAGTAGTGTTGTGGCGGGATGATGATGCCCGGTCGGTGAGACAAGAACCGCCCCAATTACTGCTCCTTTGACATTGACTGCCCCATCAAAATATAATTTCCATGCATACATTTCATCTTGAACTTCTTCCTCAACTGAATTTACCTCTTCATCAGGAAAGTAAGTTTGCAAAGGCTCATAATCATTGTCAACTGGGTTCTCTGCCAAATGATCGGCTAATGCTTGCGCTTTCATAGCGGTACGAGTAACGTACACAATGTCGAATTCTGTCAGTAAAATCTGCCACTTCGCCAATCTGCCTGTGGGCATAGGTTTTTGAAAAATATACTTTAAAGGATCTATTCGAGATATCAGGTAGGTTGTGTAGGACGAAAGATAGTGCTTCAACTTCTGAGCAATCCAAGTTAGGGCGCAACATGTCTTTTCTAAAAGTGTATATTTCCCCTCGTAACTCGTGAACTTTTTGCTCAAATAATAGATTGCTTGTTCCTTTTT
>NW_025876115.1:0-5554 GCF_002878395.1 Capsicum annuum
TTTCAGTTCAGGACCCTCCTAAAAAATGAGATTTTACTTTCTATTCAGGACCCTCCTAAAAAATGGGACAATGCTTTCAAAAATGAAATACTATTTACTATAATTTTTGTTTGGGATATTTTTCGTTCTAGTTTTAATTTTGGGTTTCAGGAGCCCGCCTGAAGAACAGGGTGATGAAATAGCAAGTCAGGAACCCATCTGAAGAACAGGGTGATGAAATAGCCAGTTAGGAGCCCGCCTGAAGAACAGGATGATGAAATAGCAAGTCAGGAGCCCGACTGAAGAACATGGTGATGAAATAGCAAGTCAGGAGCCCACCTGGAGAATAGGGTGAAGAAACGGAAAAGTCAAGCAACAAAGCAATGTAATTGAAAGCCAAGCAACAAGGTGAAAGAAATTGCAAGTCAGGAGCCCGCCTTAAGAATAGGGTGATAAAAGTCGAGTCAAGAGCCAATAGAAGCTGTATAGATAGGATTTTTGTAATTTCATTTATGTTTTAACTTGTAATTTTTATTTTTGATGTAATGACAGAGTCGCGGACCGGAACCTCGACGTAACCTCACTTGACTCTCCAACTTGGTATAGTCCACCTCCTTCCAAAAGTTGAGATACTTGTCACTCGATCCTCTCATAATGTGAGTAGGTGGGATGTCTTAAGTCAAAACCCGGTTGTCCTTCTTCCTTCTGTTTCTTTCTTTGAATAATGGTCGGGTCAAAATTCGGTCTCGTTGTCTACTTTTTTGTCTGAAAACAATGCGTGTTTACATTCAAAGGGGGCATGATGTAGACACGTAATTTTGCCCCCCCCCCCTTAGAAGTTCGATTTTATTCATTTTCTACCTTAGCATATCATGTACCCTCCACGATGTCATTTTTACCCACTCTTATTTTATCCTACCGTGTACCCTCACCCATGTCATTATACCCCGCAAAATACAAAAAAAAAATAATAAACAAATAATAAAATAACTAACCTTATCTTATCCTAACAACCTACCCAATAAAAAAATAACACCTCACCACTACCCCTACCCCACGTTACCCCACGCCCCTCTCTTTTTCTTGTCAAAAAAGAAAGGCCTCAAAACACAATATATATATACATACCCACATAGACAAAAAAACAAGATGAACAGTAACAGAAGGGGAACCAAAAAAAGAAAAATCAGCTCTCTCTTTTTCTTTCTCTAAACTCACACTCTCTCTCTCCTTCAATAAACTTCGCCGGCGACCGCCGCCCTCCGTCCATTCGCCACCGGCGATGCCCAACGGAACCACCGCACCAGCCTTGACCCTACTTCAATGGCGACGGCGGGAACAGCGCCATCGTTTCTTTTCTCTCCCCTCACCGCTCCATTCATCGGCGAAACAGCCACACAGGCGAACACCATTCGCCGACCGGACCCGACCCGATCTCCCAACCCGAGAATCCGACCAGCTCCGGCCGCGGCGCGTCGGCCAGCTCCAGCCGCAGCTCGTCACCGCCTAGATCTGCCGCCACCGTCAACAACCACCCGCCGCCTTTCCGTCACCGGAGCTCCTAGGAGCTCGATCTGCGTTGGTTTTTGGTTTCTTGTTGTCTTTGGTTGATTTTGGTTTCATCTATTTCATGGTTCGACGTTGATAGTGGGTTTCAAGTCGCCTTTATTGAATCTCGTTGTCATTCTTGGTTGCGTTTCGTATAGTAAAGTTTTTATTCACGGGTTTTGGAGCTGTTCGGTTATTATTTTAATATTGAGTTTGGTTTTTTCGTTGTGAGGTTCTCCGATCGAGTATTTTGGTCTTCGGATTTCTTTATTATCGAGAAGGATTAGTTTCATCAAGGTCCATTTCTTCTAACCGAATCTTTAATTTATTTTGACTTTTTATTGATGTTGTTGGTGTGGATGATTTATTTGTTGTGTGTTTGGTTTGAATCTTCGTTGTTTGTGTTGTGTTTGATGTTGGTTTCAGATTATGAGATGTGATTGGAAAATCAATGCATGCATTAATCATGTGGTTTAAATGGAATTCGGGGCGCGAGTTTAAAAATTGTTAAAGTGAATTAGGATTAATTTTGATTTGTTGTTGTTTTGATTCGTCGTTATTGTTACTTTCACGTCTAATTATCAATTTCGTGATAGTATCATGGTAAGTCAAGCGGGTAGGCAATCGTAGGTTCGGGTAGGCGAAATTTAGGAATAAGTGTTTTGTTGGATGTTGGAATGTGCGTGTGAATGTTTCTTTCTAGTTTATCGTATTTAATTTAGATGTATTTATTTAGCCGGGGAATGCCCCGAGATCACTTGTATTTATTCACCGGGGAATGCCCCGGCGTATCATGTTGGCGGAAAATGATCGTGATGAAGGCCCGCGGCGTCGGGTAGGGCATTGGAGCTTAGATTTAGTTTTAGACTAGGATTTATATTTTCGTATTTTTCTATTTTTCGGACTGTATAATTGGACTGGACTTTTACGTTTTTGGACTGTTTTGTTTTGTTTATTGTTTGATTATTTTGTGTTCTTTTGTGTGGTTTATACATTTCATAATGCCAAAATAGTCGATACACTCCACCAAGCGACCGTGGTCGAACCACGGGATCGAAGGGTGCCTAACACCTTCCCCTCGGTCAACAGAATTCCTTAGCCGGAATCTCTGTTCACAAACCGGTTTAAGAGTCAAATGGTTTCGAAAAGGGATTTTCCAAAGGTGACTTGGCACACCGGATTATGCCAAGTGGCGACTCTGAATAAAAAATGTAAATAATTCTTTTTTCAAAATAAATTTTCATCTTTTTGTCACTTAAATAATAAAACCCTTTCGACTCTTAAAATATCCATATTTTTTGGAGTACGCGTAAAAAAGGGGTGTGACAGCGCCTTGCGCTTGTACCTCACTTTAATGAGTTTAAACATTACACTAAATAGAATATTTGTCTAAATAATAAAGATGAATATAATAATTAAATTTAATATCTTTTGAGTATGTAAAGGTGGAGAATTTACTTATAAAACCTGACATTTACCAAAAAATATTTTTAAAAGTCGACCGACATTCATCTACCATCTGTAAATTGCAATAAAACCATACAATGATAAAGACATCAAAATAATACAATTAAATCTAATATTTACGCATAAAAAAATTTTCAAAGTCATCTGACACTCATTTACCACCTGTAAACAATAACAAAATAATAAGATAATAGAGATATCAAAATAATACAACTAAACCTAACCTTTACTTAAAAAAAATCCTCAAAGCCGACCAACATTTATCTATCTCCTGTAAACTGTAACAAAATAATACGATAAAAGTGATATAAAAACAATACAATTAAACTTAAATTTTACACACAAAAATTTCTCAAAGCCGATCAAAATTCATCTACGAACTGTAAACTACCACAAAATAACAAACTAATAGAGATATTACGGTAATAAAATTAAACTTAACTTTTACCTAAAAGAAATTTCAAAGCCGACCCACATTCATTTAGCATCTGTAAATTAAAATAAAACAATAAGATAATAAAGATATCAAAACAATATAATTAAACCTAACTTTTACACAAGAAATTCTTCAAAACCAACCGAAATTCATCTACGACCTGTAAACTATAAAAAAAAAAAATAATACAATAGTGATCACAAAACTTCGATTTTGATCCAACTAATTTTTGTCTGAGCAAAAATTTTGATCCTAAAGAATGATTTTGAATAAAAACAAAGAAGATTTTATATATATATATATATATATATATACACACACATGTTGAATTCTATTATGCTGACAAAAACACTGAAGAAGTTGAGGGTTAGAAAATCAAGCATCCACCTATCTAGACATGTAATCGAATCAAGTTGGATGAGTATTAATCATACTCTCTCAACAGGCAAACCGGTTTGTTCTCTAGTTTAACATGCATCTCAATATTTATAGAAGTATTTCCAGAATTAATATATTCCTATTTTAGGAGTATTTTTCTAATTGAACAATAGAAAGAAAAATAGTAATTAATTTTCCTATCATATATTTTAGGAATTCCATATATTTCAGGAAGTTTAGTATAAAGAAAAATATTAATAAATTTTCCTACCATATATTTTAGGAGTCCCATATATTTTAGAAAGTTTAGTTAATATAATAAAAATAATTAAATAATAAATTTTAAAAAATAGTGAAAAACAGTTTTGTCTAAAAAAGAGTTTTTTAATGAAGGACAAAAAGTTCAAATATGAAGAGGAGGAAGAAGCAGTAACAAAAAGTAAGGAGTTTTATTTTTTCTAAATAACATGTACAAACCGTATATATTGAAATAATTTTATCATATATAGGATTTTGAATTTGTTCTTTGGTTCTAAATTATTATTATAATAGTTTAGTTATGGAAGGAATGATTTTGGGTCCGTAATTTAATTTTTGTATTCTTAATATTGGCACATAAAAATATTGTTAGATATGGTCCTATATGTTATTATTATTGTTAGATATGGTCCTATATGTTATTATTATACAACGAATTCAATGGTTAACTTTTATTTTTATTTTTATTTTAAAAAGAATACCATATTTTTCCTTTGTTTCTTACTATTTTTTCGAAAAATAAATTTTAGTTACCATAGATTTTTTTTCCTCATAAGAACCTTATGCTAATCTTATTTTTTAATCAAACAAGTAATTAATTAATAATTTGAAAAAAATAGAAAGGAAAATATTAATTAATTTTCCTATCATATGTTTTAGAAGTGTCATATATTTTAGGAAGTCTAGTAGAAAAAAAAATATTAATTAATTCTCTTACCATATATTTTAGGAGTCTCATATATTTTAGAAAGTCTAGTTAACATAATAAAAAATAATAAAATAATAAATTTAAAAAAATATTGAAAAGACAGTTTTGTCTAAAGAAGAGTTTTTAAATGAAGGGTGAAAAGTTCAAATCACTTTTCTAAAGATTTTCACACATTTAATATATTATTATTATTATTGATATAGATATAGATATAAATATAGATATTAGTTGCAAAATTCATGGATGCAATTCAAAAAACCTACGGGTAACCGCGTCTCTATTGTTTTCTTCTACGCTATAATTTAATTGTTTGCAATATTACATGACCACATTCTCGTAATGGAAACCAGTCAATTGCCACTACTTAATTATGTCACTTTCATGATCCCTTCCAAAGCTTTGCTCTTCCTTTTGTCTCATTTTATTTTATTTTTTTTAAATTTTTCATTAAACTGTAATGGTTGGATGATTGAAGTGTACGTTTGAAGTAACTGATAAAGTTATTGTTATGTGATCAAGTTTTGCAAACAGTCTCTGGTAGGAATGTAAAGTAAGATTGTGTACGATAAACCCTTACAGTAAGACGTTTTTTCGAACCTTACGCATGACGAAAGCTTTTGTACATCGAACTAATTTTTCTTAAGTAATTTGAGAATCAATACAAAATAAAACAAACAAAAAATATGACGGATTTAACTATGAATTTGTCGGTTCGACGAATCCGGTGCAATGAGTCCAAACTTTATATATATGTACAAATTATATGACATATAGTTAAA
>NW_025876116.1:0-2358 GCF_002878395.1 Capsicum annuum
GTGGCAAATTTGATCATAGTTCAGAGGGGTACTTGATGTTTTACTTTAGAAAGTCCAAACAAGTTATTTGTGAAGTTTCAGTTAAAGTATCTTAAGAGGTACACCCTCCATTAACTTTTACTTGTAACATTTGAACTTGACACATCTATTAATAAAAACTTATTGATATGGTTATTTTACCACACTAGCCTTATTAATTGGTGTTTAATATTAGATTTTAAAAAATAATTTTGAGAATAAGTAATTAATGCTAAGGGTTAAACATGAAAAAATAATTATCTTTTCTTGATATGTTAAAAGTGGCTAGTGGAATTGAAAATCTATAATTAAATAATGAACAAATAAAATAAACGGAGAGCGTAAATTAGTAAAATTATATTCCTTATTTATAATTCTTTAAGGGACATGCTAAAAATTTGGAAAACGATATTTCTGCATTCAATGCTGCATGTTGGCTGTCTTCAGCTGACAAATTGAAAGATATTTATTGTAGTTTTCTCTAACATACAATTATTTGTTATCTCTCTATTTCTTCTTCCACACAAATTTTCAGCCTTTTGTTTTTCAAGATAATAGTTTTTTGGTTGTATCAATTTTTCATCAAGTGATAAGGTTAGTCTCTAATAAACTTTAGAAGTTTGTTTAATTTTGGTAAGATCTTCCGAAAAATTTGGTAAAATATACACAGAAAACAACTAACTTATTTATATCTGTACATTTTTTGTTACTTTATTCTCCTGATAAATTTTTTATCTACATTTTATACATCAGATCCTACGAATTAGATAGGAAAGGAACTTACACTCATGGAAAATGAAGGAGAAAGAGAGAAAGGGGAAGCAAACAACTTTATGGTATCTCATATTGACTCCATTTCTAAATAAGTGGCGTTTTCAGTTTGGGCGCACGTGCACCCCTTAAGAAGCTATACTTTTTTTTTCTTTTTTTAGTACTCAAGAAACTATACTCATTTCTAAAATATAAAGATTGTTTTAATAATTTATCGTTAGTAAATACCTTGAAAAAGATGTAACTTTTTAGTACTTCCTCTGTTACTATTTTCATGTCTCCTTTTAGTGTTGCACACCCCTTGGAAAAACCTTAAATAGAAGGTAATCTAACTAAATTATCCTGATTTATTACTCATTTTTATTTAATGCTTCTCTTTTTCGAACTATATTAATATATATCCATATTTATTATTGAGGGTAAAAGTAGAATCAAAAAACTAATTATATCTTGATTTTGTGAAATGACACGTATTAGGACGATAACTAATTAAGAATGGAGGGCTCACCACATTAATAGTTGTCCAACAGGAGTACCAAACCACCTAACGCTGCACAAGGCCACAGGAAAAGACCCCGGAACCTACATCATAAAATGATGTAGTATCTAGAGACGGTCAGTACGACAGATACTGATATGCAACCAAAGAAAAGTGATAAATATACATGAACCAAAGTGCTAATAAAGTACATGGATGAAATTTATATTTGCCGAAAACCAGTCATAAAACATGTGCTCAACAACTAAAAAGATAATAGAATGCCGGGGTAGGGGCAAGTGACATGAACATGATCATTTAAAAATTTAATCCTAAACTATGTAGCTCATACCGACCTTAAGGCACCGACGGGCTATAAGGGTCTGGATCCCCCTAGTGGAAAGGCCCCAATCCATGTTAGTCGCATGAATCAAGGAAATTTGGCTAAAGACACCAAGGTGACAGCCTTCTAAAAATATATTGTGTAAAGAAGACCCCTAATATCGGCAAATGTGGTTTCCAGTATTGGTCCCCCGGGACTAAACCTTCTCGATGAGCTACACAATTCCCTAAGCTCAACTAAAATATTTTCACATATCATTAACCATGGAGTCTTTCATTAAGGCATTCCCAAATTGGTATCATCATACCAATAGACTTGCAAGTAATTCCAATTACGCCATACTGTATTCATTTAATCATTTAGACTCAAAATTTTATTTAAAAATCCATAACCATAGGCCCAAGGAAGTTTTTGGAACCTCTTAACATTTTTACCAGCTAATGTTATGCAAGTTTTTAATGAAAAGTTTAGACAATAAGAATCCTTGTTTAGATTAGACACTAAGAAATCCTTGTTTAGAAATCAAATTATGATGTGGATTGAGGTTCATGTTATTATTATGCCAAAATCCACAAACTTTGTGAAACCTAAATTACCAAATTTCAACATTATCACAAGACACAATTCAGTAGCAATTCAACGTTTAAACCATAGGAAAAACCATTATAATAAGAAGTTACCAATGCAAGAGTATAACCACCAAAAATTCTCAACCCTAGTTTAAATCAAATATTCAAGAACACGTAAA
>NW_025876117.1:0-1815 GCF_002878395.1 Capsicum annuum
AAAGAAAAGAATGAACAGAATCACCATTGGAACACCAACATCACAATTTTATTTGGCACATTATTATGCTACAAGAGGAGGTTCGAGGGTTACCCTTTGCATGTTAAAATTTAAGCAAAAGTTGTTAATGAATTCCAAGAAATAGCAAATTGTCAACTCCTTCTGATTCAAACTATATGATGAACTAACTAAACAAAAAACACGAATGACGTCACCGAAAAATCAAATGGACCCCAACTTGAACTCAAGTCATCCTTCCTTTTTCCTTTTTTTTGTTTGGTTTCACGTGCTCTCCCTTTTTCTCTCCTTTCTGTTTTTTTTTGTTTGTATTTGAGTTTGTGTAGAATGTACGTCTAATAGTCTGAGGGTGGGAGTCCTTAAATAGGAGGATTTTGGGAGGAGTAGTTAGGGTAGTTTAAGATTCAAATTTTGAAATATTTTTTTTTTAGGAGAATGATCTCCTTCTTTTTTTTTTCTTATAATAAATAAATAAATAAATAAATTATATATAAAATAAATAATAATAATAAAATAATATTAAATAATTAACTTTTATACTTATAAAAAAGATAAATAAAAATATAACTATCTTAAAATATAATATAATTAAGAGAAAATAAAATCACTAGCTTATTTATAAAAATCTAAATTAAAAGAAAATATTTTTTGAAATTTTTTGATATTATTTTAAAAATAAAAATAAAATATCTTAAAATGTAACTTTATTTATTTATTTTCAACTAAAATTTATTAAAAATGAAATAAGAGTTAAAATAATACTGGACCAAATATAAATATTTAATATCAAAAAAATATATATATTAAACTCGAGGAGGGTCAAAATCACGTGTCTACATTTTACCCCTCTTTGTTTGAAATCTCGAAGAGTTTTCATACAAAGAAGTAGACAAAGAGATGATTTTTGACCCTCCAATTATTCTAAAAGTAAAGATAAAATAAAATAAGATAAAATAAGATAAAATAAAATAAAAGATGTGACCGAGTCCTGGTTTTGAACCGCCTACATATCCTGGGTTTTAAGAGAATCAGGTCACATGTAGTTCAAAGGTAACATGGTAAGAGAATGAGTTAGATGTCGAGTGAGATTCCGTTCGAGTTTTCGGTTAACGACTTCTATTTTTTACATTCAAATGACTAACAAAAAAATGAAAAATACAAATGAAAATTGAAATTTCCAAAATCTTAATTCTACTTTTCACGACTTGATTTTGAAAATTCACCCTATTCTTCAGGCGGGCTCCTGACTTGTTATTTCTTCACCCTGTTCTTCAAGCAGGCTCCTGGACTTCCTTTTTTCTTCACCCTGTTATTCAGGCGGGCTCCTAGACTTCATTTTTTCTTCACCCTATTCTTCAGGCGTGCTCCTGGACTTGCAATTTCTTCACCCTGTTCTTCAGGCGGGCTCTTGAACTTTCTTTTTCTTCACCCTGTTCTTCAGGCGGGCTCATGGACTTCTTTTTTCTTCACCCTATTCTTCAGGTGGGCTCTCGAACTTACAAATTTCTTCGCCCTATTCTTCAGGCGGGCTCCTGGACTTTCTTTTTTCTTCACCCTGTTCTTCAGGCAGGTTCCTGGACTTGCAATTTCTTCACCCTGTTCTTCAGGCGGGCTCCTGGACTTATGAATTTCGTCACACTATTTTTCAGGCTGGCTCCTGGACTTACAAATTTCTTCACCCAATTCTTCAGGCAGACTCCTGGACTTGTAATTTCTTTACCCTGTTCTTCAAGCGGGCTCCTGGACTTGTAATTTCTTCACTCTGTTCTTCAGGCGGGCTTTTGAACTTGTAATTTT
>NW_025876118.1:0-2186 GCF_002878395.1 Capsicum annuum
TGAAAATTTCACATTTCAAGTACCTACAATTAATCACTCTCAAGTCACTAATTCAATTTATAAGTTACCAGACTAAATTAAATTCTAAATAAAAAGTTCACATTTCAAGTACAGACACTTAATCGCTTTAAAGTCACTTATTCACTTTATAAGTTACCAAACTAAACTAAAATCAAAATGAAAAATTCACATTTCAATTACCTACACTTAATCACTTTCAAGTCACTAATTCACTTTAAAAGTTATCAAGCTATAAGAAATTCAAAATGAGAAGTTCACATTTAAAGTACCTACACTTAAAAATTTCAAGTCATTTAATAAAATTTACAAGTGACCAAACTAAACTAAATTCAAAATAAAAGTTCACATTTCAAATACCAACACTTAATCATTTTCATGTCACTAATTTACTTAACAACTTACCAGACTAAACTAAATTCAAAATGAACAATTCACATTTCAAGTGCCTACAATTAATCCCTTTCAATTCCCTAATTCTCTTTACAAGTTACCAAACTAAACTAAATTCAAAGAAAAAATTTCACATTTCAAGTACCTACATTTTATCACTTACATGTCACTAATTCACTTTATAAGGTACAAACTAAACTAAATTCAAAATAAAAGTTCACATTTCAAGTACCTACATTTAATCACTTTAAAGTTACTAATTCACTTTACAAGTTAACAAACTAAACAATATTTAAAATGAAAACATCACATTTCAAGCACCTACACTTACACGCTTTCTAATCAGTAATTCACTATACAAGTTACCAAGCTATACAAAATTGTAAATGAGAAGTTCAATTTCAAGTACCTACACTTAATCCCTTACATGTCACTAATTTACTTTACAAGTTACCAAACTAAACTAAATTCAAACTGAAAAGTTCACATTTCAAGTACCTAAACTTAATCACTTTCTAGTGACTACTTCACTTTACAAGTTAACAAACTAAACAAAATTCAAAATTAAAAGTTCACATTTCAAGTACCTACACTTAAACACTTTCAAATCACTAATTCACTTTACAAGTCACCAAGCTATACGAAATTCAAAATAAGAAGTTCACTTTCCAAGTACCTTCACTTAATCACTTACATGTCACTAATTTACTTTACAAGTCACCAAACTAAACTAAATTCAAAATGAAAAGTTGACATTTCAAATACCTACACTTAAAACACTTTCAAGTCACTAATTCACTTAACAAGTTATCAAACTAAACAAAAATCAAAATGAAAACTTCACCTTTCAATTACCTACAATTTATTACTTTCAAGTCACTAATTCACTTTACAAGTTAAAGAACTAAACAAAATTAAAAATGAAAAGTTCACATTTCAAGTACCTACACTTACACACATTCAAATCACTAATTCACTTTAAAAGTTACCAAGATATACGAAATTTAAAATGAGAAGTTCGCATTTTAAGTACCTATACTTAATATCTTTCATGTCACTAATTTAATTTACAAGTTACCAAACTAAACTATATTCAAAATGAAAAGTTCACATTTCAAATACCTACACTTAATCAGTTTCTTGTCACTAATTAAATTTTCCACTTACCAAACTAAACTAAATTCAAAATAAAAAGTTCACATTTCAAGTACCTACAACAAATTACTTTCAAGTCACTAATTCACTTTACAAGTTACCAAACTAAATTAAATTTAAAATCAAAAGTTCGGATTTCAAGTACATACACATAAACACTTTCAAGTCACTTGTTCACATAACAAATTACCAAACTAAACTAAATTCCAAATGAAAAGTTCACATTTTATGTACCTACACTTAATCATTTCCAAGTCACTTATTCACTTTAAAAGTAATCAAAGCAAACTAATGTCAATATAAAAGGTTCACATTTCAAGTATCTACACTTAATCACTTTTAAGTCACTAATTCACTTTACAAGTTATCAAAACAAACGAAATTCGAAATGAATAATTTGCATTTCAAGTACCTACACTTAAAACTCTTTCAAGTGACTTATTAACTTTACAAGTTACCAAACTAAACTAAATTTCAAATGAAAAAGTCACATTTCAAGCACCTACAATTAATCACTTTCATGTCACTAATTCGCTTAACAAATTACTAGACTAAATTAAATTCAAAATAAAGAGTTCACATTTCAAGTACCTACACTTAAACACTTTCAAGTCACTAAT
>NW_025876119.1:0-1253 GCF_002878395.1 Capsicum annuum
GCCCACCCCTAAAATTGTGAGCTATTGTACATCAATTTGGCCCAAAAATGCCCCGTTCGCATTATTTCGCCCGTTTGTCCACCAAATGGACACAAAAAATTAAACGGACCACACTAGGACGATCCCCAACCACCCCCCACACCGTGGTCTGTAGCACACTAATTTTGCCTAATAACGCCCCATTTGCACTGTTTCACCCGATTGGCCACCCGAATGGCCAGAAAAAATTAAACGGACCACACTAGGATGATCCCCAACCTCCCTAGCAAGCCTCGGTTGATTTTTTGTCCCTAGAATACCCGGACCCTGGACCCAACCTCCCTGGAATGCCTCGATCAATTTTTGACCCACATCACGCCCGGACCCCAAGCCCACCCCCAAAACCGTTGGCTATAGCACACCTATTTGCCCTCAAAATGTCCTATTCAGGCCGTTTTGCCTGTTTGTCCCCTTAAATGGCCACGAAAAATTAAACGGACCACACTGGGATGATCCCCAACCTCCCTGGCATGCTCCGGATAAATTTTTGGCCAGAGCACGCCCAGACCCTGGGCGTACCCCCAAAACTATGGGCTATAGCACACCAATTTATCCTGAACATGCCCCGTTCGTGCCGTTTCACCCGTTTGTCCTCCCAAATGGCCATGAAAATTGAACAGATCATACAGGGATGATCCCCAACCTCCCTGGAATGCCCTGTTCAATTTTAGGCAAACAGCACGCCCGGATCCCAGGCCCACCCCTAATATAGTGGGCTACAGCACACCGATTTAGCCCCAATATACCCCGTTTGCATCTTTTGCCCCTTTGTCTTCCCAAATGGACATGAAAAATTAAATGGACCATACTGTGACATTCCCCAACCTACATTGCATGGCCCAATCAATTTTCGGCCCACTGCATGCCCGGACCCTGGGCCAACCACTGAAACCATAGGCTATAGCACACCGATTTTGCCCAAAAATGCCCTGTTCGCACCGTTTTGCTTGTTTATCCACCCCAATGGCCACGAAAAATTAAACAGACCACATAGGGATGATTCCCAACTGCCCTGGCATGCCCTGGTTAATTTTTGGACCATAGAAAATCTGGGCCCACCCCCATAAACGTGGGATATAGAACATTGATTTGGCCTAAAAATGCCTCGTTCACATCGTTTTGCCCGTTTGTCCACCCAAATGGCCATAAAAAATTAAACGGAGCACACTGGGATGATCCCTAACTTCCCTGGCATGCCCCAATCAATTTTTGGA
>NW_025876120.1:0-1204 GCF_002878395.1 Capsicum annuum
GAATATAGTATTTGAACATATAAAAGGTAAAGCAAATGAATTAGCAGACCAGTTAAGTAGACTACAACTGGGAATAAATAAATAAGTTTAATCTCACTCATTTGTTTCCAGCATGAGACCAACAGGACAACCTCTTGCAGACAAAGGCAAAGGTGTAGCTTCGTCTTCAGAGTCGTATCAACAGACAATGTTAGGTAATTTAAATTTTAGACCACTAGAATCTTTAGAGACAATGGAAAGAATTCACTTCGGACCATTTAATTTAATTGCTTACCCTGAGAGTAACATATCTTTTAGAGTAAGACCAGATTACATTTTAGATAGACGCCAAAGGTGTTTAGTAGATAACCTTTGGATCTCTTATAATAAACAAAACCTTAATCATTTTATGGCATCCATGAACTCTTTATGCCATTACATGGCAGAAAAGAGTAGTCCTAGGTTTAAATACTATGTAGTCATTCATGGAAAAACTAACGGAATTTTCCAAACATGGTTAGAAGTGTTAGATTCAATACAAGGTTTTAAAGCCCCTCTTTTTAAAGGTTTTAATGATTTTACCGAAGCCACCAATCATGCTAGAGGATATTTAGGACCAAACTACTATATATGTCCTTCACTCAGACAAAATGCAGATCAAATACCTCAGTATAATTTGCAAAAAGAGACTGGAAAGATTATTTTCTGCAACCATTATTTTTCAATGACTGAGAATTTCAAGAAACTAAATACCCAGAAAGAATCACTCCTCGTGGAAAATGCTAGATTAATAAAGCAGATACAATTATTAGAAGCACTCAGAGTTCTCCATCTCCTCAAAAAATGGATGAGAAGGGTGTGCATTTCCCACTAAATGCTTAGAAATCCACTGTACCAGATGTTGGTACAGCTAGTCCGGTTCAATCGGTGACCGGTAAAGACAAATCAAACCCATTAATGGCTGTCACTTTGCCAAAAAGTGAAGATGTAGGGTGTTCTTCATCAAAAAATAAGTTAACAAGATCAGGAAATAAGATTTTAAAGAAGACTTTAATATCTAAAAGAAAAAATGAAACAATAGAGACTATAATTAAACAGACTTTAGACAGATTCTTCAGCAACCAGACACAAGATAAACATATGAATGGACAGCCAGACGGACAGCCCACTAATTTAGACAGAACTGTCCCAGAGATAAATAATATAGATAATAATTCAGCAAGAT
>NW_025876121.1:0-2317 GCF_002878395.1 Capsicum annuum
GATGAGGCAATAAGAAAAATAACCATGACTTCTAAAATTGAACAAACATGACACTAATTAATATAACAAAATAAAATAAAGGATAAATTTTCAAGAAAGAGAATCTTTAAATTTCAATCATTGCGACATTAACGAAAATTCAACAATTAAAATTTTATGGGAAAACATGTAACGACCTATGGTTTATATTTCTAAGACATCGTTGAATCTCTTTTGATATTATGAATAAAAGAGAGACATGAATCAAGTCTTTACACACACAAAGAGCACATATAACAATCTGGAGTAAGAAAATAAGAATAAAAGTTTAGCATCTCTAAAAGTGAAATATCATTCAACAATCATACTACACATGAGATAAATATATCCAAATAATTCTATTTAGCCACAAAAGTCCGAACTTTCTCATCATTTTGACAAGACAACATGCGAATACAAGAGAGATAAACATTTTGGATGGAAAATAAAGCTATCACTTCATCTCTTATATAAGGATTTTGAAATCCATTAAAATAATTAGCAAACAAATGACAAATTATTGACTTAACTAATTATTATTTTTATCTAGGCGAAACAAACAATAATAACATTTTTTTCAATATAAAAGAAACAACTTTACATTCTAAAATAAACATATCCGCCAACAATGAATTTAAACAAGGCATGAGTTCGTCTTTTGAGCAAAGATCAAAACTTTATACAGAACAATGAAAGAATAAAGTCAAAAGGCAAAACAATCAATATTAACTATTTTTTCCAACATAAAGGAAATAACTTTACATGCTAAAAACAAACATATCTACCAACAATGAGTTTAAACAAGACATGAGTATGTTTTCCAAGCAATGATCTAAACTTTATCCAAAATAATCAAAGAATAAGGCAGAAAGGCAAACCAATCAATATTAACTATTCTTTTCACCATAAAGAAAATAACTTTACATGTTAAAAACAAACATATCCACTAACAATGAGTTTCAACAAAGCATAAGTACATCTTTTAAGCAAATATTGAATCTTTATCTATAATAATCAAAGAATAAAGTCAAAAAAGGCACATACAACTATTGCTAGCTCGTTTTTATATCATAAAAATAAAAATAATTAAAATATCAATACCACAATGTCCTATGGCCTTCAAGGCCATCTACAACAAACAATCCCAGCAAACAAAATTATAACTACGAACTATGAAGAAGAAAAAAATAACGATAATAAAACTAAAATAAAAAAAAAGGTGTGTTCACCTTTTCGGGGGCAGCAAAACGAGACTACGAGCTTCGTCGGAATCAACTACTACCGAAAAATGTTGTCGGCAACTCAAAAATTTTAATTAGCCGACCAACTCTATGAAACAAACAATTTTACTAAATAAAAATAACTATTTTGTTCAAAAGGATTTTTTTCACCTTTATAGCCTCTCTTTTTTTTTTTGACTTTTCCACTCCCTTTTCTACCAAAGTAGTGATAGTATTTATATGAGAGAACGGAGATTTTTTTTTTCTCCACCAATATTGGAGAAAAGTATTTATAGGAAAGGAAGATGATTTATTTTTTGTCATCCATCAATGTGGGAGAAAAATCAATTAATGGTGTTTTTGGAATTTTAAAATGAAGATAAGGTGAGGTGAAAGATAATGTGAGGGGAAATTGTACAATGTAGTACAACTTTTGAATTTCAAAATTAGGAAATGACAAAGTTGGGGGGAATAGTACAATGTAGTACAATTTAGAATTATTTTTTGGTGGAAATTAGGTAGAAGTTATGAGAGTTTTTTGGGAATTTTTGGGTTATTTAAAATATAACCCCAATTGAAATTTAAAATTTAGCCATATGTATTTAATTTTGATCAAATTAAAAATCAATTGACGTACTGCATGGCAATTATGGCCAATTTGATTTCAATTATTGCCAAATTTAATAGATTGGCGAAATTAAATTAAAATTCGATATGAATTAATACTTATTTTAATCCCGAGCTTCTTGATTTAATAAAATCAAATTCATATTTATCCAAATAAATTATTTTGATGATAAGTTATAGTAAATCAAGATTTTAATCATTATATTTATTTTCAAAATAATCCTTAATTAAAATTCAATATTCCATAGAATAAATATCTAAGTAATCAAATTATATAATGTCATACAAATGAACACGATAATATATAAACGCTACTTAAAATGATAAAATTAAGTACAAAAAATATTTTAAATTTTTTTTATTCGAATGAAATAAATATTTTAATTTTACTAAAAATCGAAGAAACTCAAGATTAAATTTAGTCGTGGAGGACAAAAATTAGGTGTCAACAG